>NW_008796221.1:3541248-3563122 GCF_000699145.1 Aptenodytes forsteri | reverse complement strand
CTGCATTAAACTGAATTATCAACTCATTTTAAGGGTCTGAATAATCTCTGTGAATCCTAATAGAAATTTTCCTAATATACATGCGGGTACCAACTTGTTCTGAATATAATTTATTCAAGACAAGACCTGAATGTTCACTTGCATATAAACATATCAGGTGAAATTCAGCATGGCTCAAAGAGGCAGTTTTATTTCAGAGATGTTCTTAGGACCAAGAAAAAAAAAATCACAAATGGAAAGTAGGCAAATTCAAATATAGATTGTTGGAAGCTTTTTAAGTAATAAATGTTTAATCCCATTTTTTTTCAGTGTCATGTGGTTTCCAGTGTACACAAAGTAAAGAGTGAAAAGGCAAAAATAAAACTGGCATACCCTTAATATATTCCAGAATTCATAAATCATTTGTAAATTTAGTCCTTTTACAAAAGAATCCTTATATAAATCGGGGCGGGGGGGGATCAATCCCATATATGAAGCACAATTTAAGCCCAACATCACTGACCAATCAAAATTAGTGAATGCACTGCATCTCTCTGCAGTGAGGAGAAGCGACAAGGTAGGCTGTCATTCTGCAAAAGCTGCCCATCGCAAGCTTTCCTCTCAGAAGCACTGCTTTTCTTTTTTAGAAAGCTTGAATCTCAGTGGTGTCTCTGGAGACAAGAAGCCTTCAGTATGTTAAATTACTTTCATTATGTCTTTTCAGATGCTTATTGATTCTACAGTAGGAAGAGTGGGAGACTGCAGCAGCCTGTAAACCAGAACTAAAGCAGTTGTATACATTAGCAGTATGCTGAAACAATGGCACAGTACAGGCACAAATTTTCATTAAGGTCATTTTTTGAAGATATGCTTATTACCCTCTTTCCCTTCTACTCTGCTAACAAGTGAACAAAATGAATCCCTCCAACCTGGAACTGCTTCACCTGCATCGATTATCAAATCTTTAGTGGAGGTAAGATCTGTTCCTTATTATGATATGCAGAACAAGCAACATTTAACAAAAAAAATTGGAGAAAAAAGGGAAGAGATCAGATTCAACTTACATTAAGTGCTAGTATCTTGTTATATTTGAGACCAGGAAATATTCAAATGCTATCTCCCCCTCCCCATTAAAAACACAATGGTAGAAAAATGTTATTTTGTATGAAAGTCTTGTAGAATATTAAGAACCTGTTTTGTTTGTACAACATAAAGACAGTACAGTTTAAGCTAATACAGTATTGGGGAAAAAAAACACATAAGCCAACCGGGAATATTTTTTTCCTCCCTCAGCAGTATTCCCAAATATTGGCAGTTAAGTATGTTACAGATTTATTCAGTTACTCTTTGAAGGATCAGATAGTCTGTAATTAGTGTACACTTACTGCTTTATGAAGGTTGGCTAATATGACTAATCTCTGATTGCTCAAGAAATCCCCCTTTTTTGTTGGGCTTTTTTTTAAACTTATTTCTTTCATTACCCTGTACATTCAAGCCATTTATTAAAAACACGGATTTGCTAAACACTGATTTCAAGAAAGGAAATTATAACAGTGTGCAAATTAAACAAAAACATATTTCCTATAAAGCTCATTGACTCTGCTCAATTTCTCATTAGAAGACAAGAGAGTTGTATGTATAAACTACCTGCCCACAAGAGCTATAAAACTACATTTTCTAGCTGTAGTCACAGACACACTACATCCAACAGCTATTGCTTCTAGTCGGGGTTTTTTGTAACCTGCACTATTTGGAGAACAGGAAACTTGTCGAAAAAAACTAAATTCATATAAGTTGACAGAAGGATGACATGATTTTACTAGCAAATAGTGAACACACTAACTGATTTTCTATGTAATCTATACGATCCAATTTTAGAGATCTTTTATTCATGAAATAAGTGATATTAGAAAATATATTCTTGCATTACTTTATTTTGAAATTATAAGCCCTACTTTTAACCTTTTTTTTCCTCCCCTTCACAAGGGCATGCAGCAACTAATTCAGTTTTACAACTGACAATATGAAGAATGCAGTTGACCGGGTATCTTTCTAGCTGTATGACCTACAAGCAGCAGGATCCATCACTAAAATGTATTCTTAAGACATAAAGGAATTAGAAACAAAACATGGAACACACTTGTATTACCATTTACGTGCACGACACTTCAACAATATACATGGAAGACTAACACATCTGCTCAGATTTTCATTACAAGAAGAGTGCAATGATCGATTCTTAAAATGGTGAGCATTTCTTAAAGAGGGATTTATAATTTAAAACCAGAATTGTGGAAACTACTGATGCATGAAGAAACAATGAAACATGAATTCCCAAAAGGAGAATATGCATACTTCACCAGCAAGCTGAATAAGGGTTTAACCAAGCTTTTTCTATACTACTCATTAAATAACTTATTTGTCATAATGACTAATGGATATTTTTCTCTCAATTTTATGGTCTGTTATGTATTCTCCTTAAATGAAAATAAACCAAATTAGGTAACTCATGGTTACTCTCAAAGCACATGAACTGGATTTTATGATGTATAGCAACTTCTTTGACTAAGCCATCACTCAAAAGTAATGAGCAGGAATTTTACAGAAAGAAATACACAACCATAAACTAAAGGATGTCTACATACACTCTGAACACAGAGATCAGAAATTATTTTTTTTTAAACCTGGAAAATAAAAACAGGCTGCTACAAAATGCAACAGGGGAAAGAAATTAACATCACTTAAAAGAAGGTTTATTTGTTATTGCTGGCTTGAAACTCAGAACAGACAAGCAGAATATGCACTGGTCTGTAGAAGTAAGGCAATTAAGAAGTCCCCATGTTTAATCAGAATTTTTTGCTGCTGAAGTGCTGGAACAAAAAAAAGAAAAAAAAAACCCGCAAGGAATGAAATAAGAGCCCAGCTACTGCTTGGTTTCCAGGTTACAGTGCATGTCAAATATCTGTCAGTGACACCATGTATCAATTTATGACAAGCTGCTGCAATGATCTGAAAGGCCCTTGAGGCGCAGAGAACAGGTAGGTCAGCAGTTGCATGCACCCCACCTCCGCTCAGCATTTGCAAGGGAACAGGCACTGTCCAGAAGGGCAATGCACTGGGTAAATTAGCTCCCTGCCTTGACATTTCTGCTTTTATTTAACTGAAATCTAATCAATGCAACAAGGAGGTGATGTTTAATCTATTCATAAGACTTAGCACATCTGAAGTTTTCTGTTGCACAAAATTTCAGTTGGCCTAATGTTAGTGTTAAGACCATAATTTGTTTTAGCAGACCTGCTTTTGATTTCCTCCTTGCTTTTGCTAAGACGAAACAACTCCATTTATCCAGTAATGCATTTGGAATGGTTTCTTGAAATCCATTCACAGCCAGGACAGTGTACACAGAGGAAATAGTATTCCTGAGGGTTAATATAAACCTAACAGAGGTTGCCTAAATTAGAAATTAAACAAAGCTTTTGAAATATTTCTTGTTTCGTTTCACACCTGAGACTAATATGTTCTAATTTACATCTTTTGTATATAAGACGTACATGTGAAATAACTGTTGAAGCATACCAAGAATTTTCATCATACAATTTGCAATTAATAGTATTGTGCAATTGAGGCTTTTCAGAACTGCAGATAAAATCCATTTGCATATTGTATCCCAAGTGTGCTTAATTCATACTTTCATTTAAAAAGAGCTCATTTTTGTTCACCTTAGTGCTATCCATTTTTAATGTATTCAGAATGGAACAAAGGTCTGCATTTAAATTTATTTTCATGCCAAGTATGTCCCCTCTTAAATTTAAAGCTACCTAAAAAAAAAACAAACCCCTCAAGTATCATAACAAGAAATTGAATAACCTCTCTTTTATTTATTCATTTCATTACAAACTCAAGAGCTGGCTGACAATATAAACAAACATCAGGTATTACATGCAGCTGCTACATTTGCAACCTGTCAGCATGTGTAAAACAAAGCAGATGAGCCACAAAATAAAAAATCTCCTAGATGTAATAAATGCTACCTTTTTTGAATCTCATTTATTCCTAAGACAAACATGCTATGTATATAATTCCGTTGGATTTAATTGCAGTTTGTATTAAAAAAAAAAAAAACAACACAAAAACCCACCAAACCCAAAACCCTGAAAGAGACAATTTTCTCTTTAAGCATTATTTTCTAAAATTATTCCCTTAAATCTATTCTGGAATAAAATTTAATACTCTTCCATTCCATGTAGGCACTGATTTCTCAAAGAAATTGAATATTCAAATCAGAAGAAGGAAATGTAGTATTTGTATAATAAACTCCATTCCCCCAAACCCACATAAGTTTTGCACTTGAAATTATAGATACTTATATAAAGTTGTTGGAGTGGTAAGTTTCATACATGTAGATGCACACAAGATAAAAGCGAACAGAAGTCTTCAAGCTCTGTAAAAATCTGCTGAATTACAGAACTTCAAGTTTCAGCCCACAACACTATTGCAAACTCTTCATAAGAAAGAGGCTGCTAAATTGCCATAAATAATTTAAATGTTCTTTTTATGATACATAAGCAACAGTGCTCCCTGTTCCTATCACTTTCTTTTTCCACAAGAGCCTTTTTAAAATGATCTTGAGTACTAATTTGCTAATACTTAACAACTTTCTTCTAAAATGACCCTCAACGCAATACAAAGGCAATGCGCAATTATAGTTTATTCAACAAATGGGCCCTTTGTAAAAACCACATCGCTATAAATAAAGCCTTGTCTCCCTAAGTGGAAGCTTTTCACTTTTTTTTTTTTTTTAAACAAATCCTGCATTCCTTTAAAAAGGAAAGACCTTATTCTAGATCCTCAGGCTTTTGAGTCCATGCCAACCAAAGCTCTAAACATACAGTAAATCAAGAGTTTGATAAGAGTAGATGCTTTTCCTCCCTGCTCCTTCCTCAGCATTTATCTACACTAAGTGTTAAAAAAAGAAATCAAACAGTTCCATATTTTATTTCATCTTTCAGGAGAAAAAACAACTGCAACAAAAGAATGTGTTTCTCCCCCATTCTGGAAGTCAACATGCAGTCTGAATCTAACATTACAGTTCGAGATGCCATTGATGACATCGACACCAACATGTACCGACCACTGTCATATCCATTAAGCTTTCAAGTTTCTCTCACTGGATTTTTGATGTTAGAAATTGTTTTGGGACTTGGCAGCAACCTCACCGTGCTGGTACTTTACTGTATGAAATCCAACTTAATCAATTCTGTCAGTAACATAATTACAATGAACCTTCATGTACTTGATGTAATAATTTGTGTGGGATGTATTCCTCTAACTATAGTTATCCTTCTGCTTTCACTGGAGAGTAACACTGCTCTCATCTGCTGCTTCCATGAGGCTTGTGTATCTTTTGCAAGCGTTTCAACTGCAATCAACGTCTTTGCTATCACTCTGGACCGATATGACATCTCCGTAAAACCTGCCAATCGAATTCTGACCATGGGAAGGGCGGTGATATTAATGACATCCATATGGATCATTTCACTTTTTTCCTTCCTGATTCCTTTCATTGAAGTCAACTTTTTCAGTCTTCGAAGCGCAAGTACTTGGGAAAATAAGACACTTTTGTGCGTGAGTACAAACGAGTACCACACTGAGCTAGGAATGTACTACCACCTTCTCGTTCAGATTCCAATCTTTTTCTTCACTGTTATAGTAATGCTAATTACATACACCAAAATACTCCAGGCTCTAAATATTCGGATTGGTACAAGATTTACAACGGGACAAAAGAAGAAAGCTAGAAAGAAAAAAACTATTTCTTTGACCACTCAGCATGAGACTACGGACGTGTCCCACAGCAGTGGAGGAAGAAATGTCGTCTTTGGCGTAAGGACTTCTGTGTCTGTCATAATTGCTCTACGCCGAGCTGTAAAACGGCACCGGGAGCGACGAGAACGGCAAAAGAGAGTCTTCAGAATGTCCCTCTTGATTATCTCAACATTCCTTCTCTGCTGGACACCCATCTCTGTTTTAAACACCACCATCTTATGTTTGGGCCCAAGTGACCTTTTGGTAAAGTTGCGATTATGTTTTCTAGTAATGGCATACGGAACAACTATATTTCACCCTCTACTTTATGCATTCACGAGGCAAAAGTTTCAGAAAGTTCTGAAAAGTAAGATGAAAAAGCGAGTTGTTTCAATAGTGGAAGCAGATCCCATGCCAAATAATGCTGTAATACACAACTCATGGATAGAGCCTAAAAGGAACAAAAAGATTACCTTTGAAGACAACGAAGTAAGGCAGAAATGTTTAGTACCTCAGGTTGTCACTGACTAGATTTCAGTATTCACCAAAACACATCAAGCGGAATATTTGAACAAACTGTAGAAAAATACTGCCAAATAAGAAAAACTTTTTTTAACTATTGGCGAGACTGTAAATTTTCAATATATATGTTAAATAGAGTAGGTCTTGTATATTCAATTTCTTCATTATGTAAGATATATGTTGCATGGCAGTTTGTTAGCATAATACCATGTGTATATTTGTCAAAAATATTCAAATCCTCTTTTTTAGAAAATAAATAGCCTTAAAGAAGTGCAAACTTTTAAAAATATTTGTATGGCTCAGTTTCTCTGTAAATATAAAAGAATTTTTAAACAAAAATTCCACTCAGGAATACTTTTCTAAAGCACAAATTCAACATTTTGCATGATTTGGTTTTTTTAAATTTAATTCATAAACAGTATTGATCAGAGATATTCTGAATGCTATACAGCTACAACTTGGACACATTTTGACCTCATATTTAGATAGCTACTTATTTCAATTTTCTCCAGCATGCAATTACCATGCACATGTAGACAAAGCCATTTACGTGATGTCCTTCAATTAATGGTTCAGAATCAGTTAATTTTGATGGGGGGAGGGGAGAATTCACGTTGGTCCAAAATTGAGAGTACTTTTAAGAAAAGTAAAAAATCTTGCGTATACAATCTCAGATCCACAGTTTCTACATACAAAATATACAACTTTGAATAATTACACAGGAGGGGTGGAGGGGCTAACGGGAAAATGAAGGCTAAATGAAGGCAAAAACCACAGACAAGTTATTGGGCTTCCTGCTAAAAGACAACCAACCAACAAAGCCATTCCTGTGCAAAGGCTTAGATTTTCACACTGATAGGGTTTAGCTAGACCTCCAGTATGACATGAGGACCTTTCATACAGAGATTTTTCATTCATACCATCCATCTACATAGATAGATATGGCTGTCAAGTGCCACAGCTAAAGTAGAAGATAATCTTCTTGCCCTCAATAACTTTTGTATTATTTTGACTTCACTTCTCCTTCGATGATGTTCAGTTCTAGCCATGCAACTGCTTTGTCACAAACCAATCACCAATACTGTTAGCTACCCTATTTCTGTATTTCCTGGACGGCCATGGTATATCATCATTCTACATCCTCTTTTTCTATTTCATCTTATACCTGCAATGAAGAATCAAGCAGCCTTAAGAAGTCACCATCATCCATAGCACTGTAAGCAAGAATTAAGATATTCACCCAAACAAAAGTTTGTTGAGTGGTTTGCACTACCCCATGCTTAAAAAATTCATCATTTCAATGAACAGTGGCTATATTCAATGACTAAGTTACCAGTTATGGGGGGAAGGGGGAAACAAAACAAAAATCTGCAAAATTAATTAGCATGATTTCACTTGTCTTGTTATATAAACTGCTCAGTGTGTCACCAGCTACCAGTATAATTAAAAGGCTAATTCTCAATAAGTATTGGCTTCTATTAAAAAAAAAAAGCAGAGCGTATCCTTGAATATGAGAGCTAGTTTGACTAAACTATTACGTAAAAAAATGAGGATTTCTGAAGCACTTTTCTGAAACTGCATATAAAAAAAAAGTGTGGTTTTAAGGGAGCAAAAAGTTATTTTCCATTACATCATTAAGTTATTAATCATACGTGTATTGCCAAAACTGGTTTTGTGGTTAAAAAAAAAAAAAGCAGTACTTGTAATGTACCTTAGTTTACTTAGGCTCATGGCTTAGCTTACCAGAACAGAAGACAAAAAAAAAAAATACAACAGCTCCATATTCCACAAAGACCAGCCACTTACAATCATCCAAATTCTACCTAGAAGTTTTATTATCTAATTGATAATAATTTGTTATCTAAAATTACTGTGTAACATATATTCAAACATAATTTCACTGGCTTTTTTCTAAAAGCTAGCCCAACAACACCTGCATTCAACTGTACCCACTTACAGTGTTGATTTCATCGAAGCTATCCCTAGTTTCCTATAAGAATTTAAATCCTTCATCTTATCTGAGAGGTTGCAGGGGGGAAGTAAACTTAATGGTTTTATGCAAGAAGCTTTTTTTTTAAAAAATCCCAAATTTACTACTTCAAAAACATACTTTCAGGAATAAGCTGTTCTGAAAAGTAATGTAAGCAGGAACTATTGTTTCTTCTTTTTTTTAATACTTCCTCCTTCCTCTGCCTAGCTATCCTCTGTATTCTGAACACTGAAGGAAGGAGAAAGTAGGATGTCTAGGGTTAATGGCATAATATGATTCAACTGATTACTTAACTTTCAATAAAGCATACTTAAATCAATTAAAAATACTATTCATTTATTTAAAAAGAAGAAAGAAATCATAATGACCACAACACATGAATAAGCTTACATCATGTCCTTATCTGAAATAAGCATTTAAGAAAAGCTTTCAGACTCGAAAGGTTTCTTGACAACATGACTTTACTTTTTAAAATTAAATAAATCCTCAAGAACTACATGTTTAGTGTTAAAAGCTCATTCATTAGAAAGTCAGATTCAATGAAGCAGTACTTCGTAACAAAGAGAAAACACAGCCTAGGAATTAGTCAGAGAGATTAAGTCAGGTTTTAAAGGCTACGTCGATCACAGTCACTGATTGCCTTTAAGAATATAAGCAAGTTCATTTTTACATTTACTATTCTTCATCTTTCATTAAATAAAGAAAAAAAAAAGGATTTATACCATGTTGGAGTATACTTTGAGGTCTGCAGAAGAAAATTCTGCATAGAGCAGAGAGTAACACAAGTAAGAATATGTGCAATCCTATATACACGCAGGAGTCATTATAAAACAGAATCATACATGATCTGTACCACAAAGACGACAGATTTAACACAAACAAGACAAAATGAAGAGTAACTAGTGAAGGAACACTGTATATCCTACAGATACAAAAGAGGATTTTAGGAGGGATATGAAGGTGTGCCGTGGGTGCTTGACAGACAGACTAAAACAGAACGCAAAAATAGGCAGCATCACTGGAGAAAAAAGGGCAAATATATGCCATAGTATTGTACAATAAGAAGCCCACTACATTCTTAAAAATGATCTCACCACAGTGAGTCATTAGTTCAATTACATTTCACACCACTCAGCCTAAGGCAAGTGGAATTGTACAGGACTCTAAAAATAGTAATTCCAGCAAATACGTCTCAGAAACAGAGGCAACCACCACCAGTTTCCACATGTTCTCTGTCCCTAAAGTATTAGCTGGTATCTGACTATGTTGTCTTTTAACTTCACATGCATTTCCATTCAATTTTACATTGTAAAATGAGATTAACTCACACTAAAAATACAAAAAAGCTGAGTATAGTGCCAGTATCTATTAGAATATTCAAGAAGCACACCTTAATACACTAGTACATCACAAACCAGTGAAACAGAAATGTAAATACATCACAAATATCTAGTTTCACATTGGCAACAATTTTTACGGATTACAAGGCATTGCTACATGATCAGAAGTTCTGTTTACTTCATTAGTGCCAGGGGAATAGGAATCACTTCAGTGATTTCTAAATATATTAGATTAAAAATGTATGCATCCGGATACATGTGAGATCAATACACCTCTCCTCCTTCATTGTTACATAAATACACACATGTACATAATACATAATTATTATACATCCATACGCACCAAAAGTGGAGTTCAACATTAGCATCTATTTTATATTTATATGGAAGGGTTTTTGATAAGAGTATCTCTGAACTGGAGAGACAGGCACTATGCCCCACCACACATATGCCTTCTCTTCCTCACCAGCACCTTTCTTTTTTTGTCTTCTTTTTAGATGAAATAATACATTCAACAAGCAATATAATTTACCTGGGCACAAGGAAGAATTTTTCTGCTCTGTTAACTGTTACATATATCATATTGCAATGCACATAATAGTTCTTTTTCAACATCAATGCATGTGCTAGTCATCAGAATTTTCTGATAGCTGAATATTTTAGACATATGTTTGTTTCCTCCGAAGAAAGTGTTTTAGTTACCAATTGCCATTAAAGTCTTTTAAAAGGAGAGAATTCAGCATTCTTTAGTAAAGTTTCAGTGTAGTATTAAAAAATATAGAATACACTAACTTACATTTCCCTCCCCCATTGTTCAAACAAAATACCTCCAACATATAGCTAAGGACAATCAGCTTCTGTCTTAAAATCTTCCAGCTTTGTAACAGCCAAATTCCACTCCCACTTCACACATTCTGCTGTAATATCACTGAATTTATTTGTCTTGCACCAACAGGAGAGAAGAATCTGACTCTGTAATTACCTTCTCCTTTTTCTACTTCATAGATCACTCGTGCAATTCAAGAAGCAAAATTAAACACAGGATTTGGATTTTGTTTTGCTGGGGGCGTTCTGAAAAAAAAAGAAAAAAAAAAAGCAAAAAGAAAAAAACCCAGACATAATAACTGACTAATAGGAAAATCAAAATTGACTCATACCCAATGGGTGTTCAAGAAGAAGGATGTGAAGTAGGTGGAGAGTATAGGTCAAGAGGAAAAGGGCAGAAGGTGGAAGGAACCGCTTTAAGGCAGCTATGGCCATCAGGACCACAGAAGGGTGGAGGGCAACATGCACCTGCCATGGAAATAATGCTAACCTTATTTTTTAGATTATAATAAACAAAAATACAAGAAGAACTTATCTTTGAGTCATTGAGTGGGATGACAGCACCGAGAGCGTGCACTATTCTACCACCTCTTTTCCTAGAGATAAACTATACATTTTACTGAGTACAAAGTACATACAGAGTACATGCATTCCAAGAACAGATCTGAAAAGAAAATGTTATTAGATGTCTGTTCCCAGTGATAATTTTTTTAAAATGTTACTGAATTTTCCCTCAAATCAGTATTGGCCAGATAGCTTCGAGTGTGTTTCACTACCACAGTATGTTTTCAATCACTGCTTCTTTATCTCAATTTAATTATTTTTGTAGAGTAATAAATTGAAGGAGAAATATCATTAGACATCTTTATGTTCTTTGTTAAAATTACACTTCAGTGATAATTATAAATTGAGCCAGAACGGAAGAAATATCTTCCTGTGTATTTACTTTACAGATTTCTGTATCAGCTGTTTTCCTATTTTACAAAGAAATTCTCACACAATGAAAAGAAATTCAGTTGAAATGAAAAAACAGAAGATTTATAGTGAAAGTTCTGTGGTAGGTAGAGAACCTGCAATTACTAAAACATAATTTATTTTTTATAGTTTGAATGAATTATATCCTTTGAATATAAGCATTTCTATATCCTCATTCTGTATCCTGACACTGCGCAGCCAGGCAAGCAGGCGGGCAGGCTGCCGGCACAAAGCTGTTGGCGAACAGCATGCCCTTGTTTCCTTTCCAAGCTAGGTTTTTGGAAGTATACTTTTGGTTTCTGTTACTCTGCTATGATCTCTAACTTCCTACCCTATCTTGCAATAGTTTAACTCGATACCATATCTCAAACAAATCAATGTCACTGCTGAAACAACATTATTGCTGTAAAATCTGTCACTCTGGCTATGTCAGACTTATTAACAGAGCAATATTAGCACAGCTTTACTTTCAACTGTACTAGGATCTCTCACAATCTGTTGTGAGATTTTACTTCAAATTAAACTCAATTTAAACTCAATTAGTAGGGGGAAAAAAAGCACAATAACTGATGACAAACTATTGCTACTCTGTACCATGGTTTTCTTCCAAATCTTATTTCAAGATATTTTTCATAAATCCCTGTCACAAATAAACAGAGAGAAGGAAGAAGGGAGAAGAAGAAATAAAGGACAGCTTCCCACATTAGTAAATTACTACAAATATCAGTGATACTTTGTGTATTAGGTTGCATTTACCAGTGTGCTGAAAACTTGCATAAGGAAAAATGGGAAAAGAACACTATTTGCAATCATCACAAAACGAGAGGTGAATGTGAGCACCGCTGTTGTAAAGCACCTTAACAATAATGAGGAAGATCTATTATTCCTGCTAACAGCTCTACTAGCTAGTAAGTGAGACCTATCAATGAATGAGAAGGAACAAAACAAAAGATGTGAAAAGAATTTGTGGGCAAAGCAAAGGTTTTAACAAAGTTATGTGGTTCAATAACCAAAACAGTGGCTTCTACAGACTAAATACCTAACCCAAAAAGAACTCTAATGGAAAACCAATTTTTTGTGTTTTGCCAAAATACCACACACCTGCACATATATGGAGTACACTATAGCTAAAATAAGAAGATTTAGCATATGTATTTGTTGCTACTGCAGTCAGTAAGTAAGGTATTTCATGAGAGATTTTTTTTCAGACACAACAGACTTTCTAGGAGTATATTTGCATGTAATAAAAAAAACAAGTGTTACTTGAATTATAAATTCATCTTCTGAACAGTTACCAAGCAAACATCAAATCATAAGAAATTTCCAAATTGAGTGAATCACTTCAAATTCTATGTTTAAATGGGAACAAACATTTAAGCTTAATAATTTCAACTGTATGAGGTTTTACGCCCATAAATATAAAATGGAGCTACAAAGCTCATCTGCAGTCGTATCAAACATGGATAAAGCACAAAAAAATGCACATGAAGACAAGTTAAAGACATCTTTAAAAAGATTAATGTATTCAGAAGCTTCTGACAAATCTTAGGCCTCAGTTGTACAGCTTACAGTGCAGATTCCAGAAGCAGTTTAAATAAAGTGGAATAAAAGTGGGAAACTTTTGATTCAGTCACTAAGACTTTGTTATGCCCTAATTTTGTTTCAGTCAAAAACCTCAAGTTTCTACTACATCTTTAGTTTGCAAGCTAGGTCAGCTAAAAATTGGGGGGGGGGGAATTTTTCAGTCAAAAACCTCAAGTTTCTACTACATCTTTAGTTTGCAAGCTAGGTCAGCTAAAGGGGGGGGGGGGGGGGAATCTTTGGAATTGTAGACAATCTGCTACAGAAACAGTATGTTCTCAAAATAGTAGGATGTTCCTTCTTTTAATGAAGTTAGGTCTTCACTTCTTTCCCTGAAATGACATGAAAAGAGATACAAGACCATACTGTTCTTCCGCTGAAGAGGGTCTACCTTTAAGGTAACAAAGCCAGTAATCAGATTTGGCTCCTGTGAGCAATGGAAGGTTGGACCTAAATGGTAAACAAATAAAAAGACTGGACTATTTCACTTTTCAAACCATAACTGAGAAGAGTCCATAAAATTCTTGATGAAACTAATATTTGAAAATTACGTGCGTGAGTTGGGAGACAGAGGAAAAACTACTCCTGTGAAAACAGCCTATTTTTAAAGCTGTTTCATATGTGCAAGAATTAAATCTTACTCTACACTACTCATTACTTTGTATTACATACAGCAACACCTTCACTAATCTTTAAGGCAAGGCAGAAATGACAGTTACAGGAATACTGGCTCACATCCAGGGCCCGAACAAAGATTAGACTTCAGTCTTCTTTTCACAGCTATTTGGTTAGACTTTTTTAACCTGAACTGGCTCACACTTTCATTAGAAATGAACAGGATAAAATTGGTTATTACGTTTAAGATTTGAACAACCAGTATTTACTTGAGGAATTACAACAAAATTGTGTACACAATCTCATTTTTCAATTATTTTATACTTGAATTTGCCAGGCCTCATTTTCCAGTCCTTAGCTTTTGTCATTTCTTTCTCTGCTAATCAAAGAGCCCTTCTGCGACCGTTTATTTTCTCCCCATGAATGCACCTCTACAGTCTTAATCTTCAAGAATAAGAGCCCATTTAATCTCCTACTGTGACATGTATAATTGCATTTATTCATAGGTATCCACAAAACTATGTTTTTATCTGTACAGCACAATTCCCTATACCAATTGTGGAAGTAGAGATTTGCCTGACATAGCTGCATGAATGCTAGAACAGAAACAACATTGGTAAAGCAATCTCAGCATGGATGCAGTCCAATTCCAATGCTTTACAGAAGTTTAGTACCATATTTTCATATCTGTAAAAACAGAGATCATACTTTTTTCTTTTTTTTATTTAAAAAGCATGTTATGTGTACGTGTTGAACATTCAAGGTGCTCTGCCCATTCATAGCTGCTTCTCCTCCCGTAGCCTGCTTTAATCTGAAGTGTACACCCATAGAAAACTACCACTACCTTACTTACCTCTGTTCCTCTCTTCCAGCTCCGCTAGCAAGAAAATTATCTACCAAGAATGTAGAGCAACTGTGAGGTGAGGAGAAGATGGCTTATTTAAGTACTTACTTAGGGGAACAACACCTTAAGGAAGATTTAAGTCATCTAAATTGTAGATTATGCACATAAATCTATAATGCATCTACACAATTTCTTTAATCAACTAAGTAATCAAAACACACAAATTTGTTTGACAACACATATTTTCCATAAAAATGTAGTTGACTATCATTAATTCAGCTTTGTACTCCTGAATTCTTCTTTCAAATGAATTCAACTTCTCTACTATTTTTCTACAGCAGCTCTGTGTCTAACTGACTTTGCAACAGAAATGCCCTTTTTCTCCTTGTGAATGTTGGAACAACACAAACTGGACTTTCCCCTTCCCCATTCAGTAAGGAGTTACAAATGAATGGCTCTGGGAAGTTAGTACATTTGTATAACGTTCTCCTTAGTTATTGTTGGATTACAAGGTACCCTTACTTTATTACCCAAATTACCCTGCCTTCAAAAATAAAGCAAGAGCATTTACTGAAAAATCTTCCTATTCTAAATCTTTATGAACAATCTGGAAACCTGTACATTAATAAGGTTATTCCGTGATAGGTGTCTTTCTGGTTCCTGCCAGCCATGGATTTTTCTGCAATATTTTAAATTTATCATATCTATACTCTACATTTGTAATGTATTCAGTTGTGTTTATACATTGTTTTCCAATTATAGTTGTTGTCTTTGCTTTGTCACCACATTAGAACAGGCCTTTAGCCAGGACTACCCTCTTTCTTGATTGCCAAAAAGCCAGTATTTCACAATCTAATATAGTCTTCTCGGTAAGCTTTCGACTTTCAAGTTTGTCTAAATATATTTGTCCAAAATACTGAACGGAAGATCCTCTGCATTGAAAAATTAACTCTTTCAAAAATGAAACATTAAACACTGGGTCTCTTCTCAGTTTGCCCTATGCATCATGACTTGCCACTCTGGCAATAAGTGACTTCCAAATCCAATAAGTTTATTTATTATAAGAGAATACAGAATAATGTTTCTCCTTGTTGATAATTCCTGTGTTAGAAAATGGTGATTTTTTTTGCCACTGGCCACAGAACACAAACAGTCTAGGCTCCCAACATCATTCTTCCACCTATCTCAGAAACATGCTTACACAGCAATGCTTCCATTTTTCTGGTTTAATTCAGTGGGTTGTGAAAGTAACATCTTTTGGATTTTGTTAGCTGGCGCTCTGATCTATATGCATTTACAGATACTTCTACTGTAACTTCTCATTCTGTTACCCCCAATGAAATTTTCCAAACATGATTTGCTACCACCATTATTTGATCTTCCAGTGAGCATTCTAATCAAATGCTCACTTCTTTTTCTTGGTGATCACAAGTTACCTGTCCATTTAATCTATTTCTATTCTCTCTCACCCTGACTATTTCTGAACCTGATTGTTCAAAAAGAAAAAAAAAAAAATCTGTTTTCTCAGACACTTAACACAATACTGAAGTGCTATTTCTGAACTAACCATGTTCTTCTTCAGTACAACCACCGGGCTATGCACTAATAAATGCTTCAGTCCTAGCAGAAAGCAAAAGATCAATATTATAAACTGCTTCTCAGTGTTATTTCCTTGACCACTAAACAACTGATTTCACCATTGGCCATATATAAACAAAAGGAAGCGCACATCCTCCTAGCTACCCTCAGCCAACTCCCCTAGAAAAAATACTTGTGACATTTCTCCACACCTTCCCATGGGGATGTGACAATCTGAAACCACTGAGTCTGATCACCTTAGAGATCATTACTCTGGTTCTGGGAAAACTAGCCTGCAGCTTACTATTGAATTTCCAAGTACCTAAATGCTCAGGAAAGGAAGAGGAGAACAGAGAAAGTTATAAATGCCAATTCCTACCAGAGCTTCAGACTGCATATGCAGACCTGCCTGAAACATAAAATTGCTATTTCCTTGTAGAACCTCCACACAGAGCAGAACAGATGACTAGATCCGCGCTCTTTCAGATGCATCATTCTAGCTGTAAATGGTGTCAAACTCTACAGAACTGAATTTTTCCATATTAGTTGTTAGTGTCACTGACTTGTTTGTTTATAATAGGTACTCTGAGTCCTATTGAAATACAGTGAGAATACACCACCACTCAATTTCGAGATGACATCTCTCTGCTTTGCAGATATCCCTGTGTTCACTCATTATTTTAAATTATGGAATCCAACTTGCCTTTCTCTTCATGAACATAGACACCTGTGAGTAGATACTTTTTTCTTTGTATATATAATATGTAAAAGACACTACAAATTCTTTTCAAACTCTTGCCAGCTATTCTTACTCTCTACAATGTATTGATAATTTACAAGATGCAAAAAAGATAATCTTTCAGAGATTCACAGCTAACCTCTGTCTCTCTTCCATTCTCTCTCAGCCAAAAGTAATTCTTTTAAACTCTTTTCTCATCTTTGGTGTGCACTTTTTTTTTTTTTTAAACTAATACAGACTTTTAAAGTCAGTGCACAAAAAATTACTAGATTCAAAGGCAGACAGAGTTTGCAGATATCTTTGGGTCTTGATAAATTTTGTATGTCACCTGGAAACAGACACTACCTTTCACTTCTACTTTTAAATAGGTATTTTATTCAAAAAGTATGACTACCCAGTAACAGAATACTTTGTCTCAAAACTCAAAGATGCCCTAAGATTGTACTAGTTACACAGTCATAACTGTTTCAAAGTAATTAAAAAATTAAAAAAAAAAACTCTGAAATTTTATTTCTTCTGTATTTGGCTAAACACAAGCATTCACAACAGTAAGATTGTCTATGTTACTGGTTCTTCCAAATCCTTTCATATCTTCACTGTCATGACACACCCTAGCTAACAAACACAAAAACACTTACTGTTCAAACACTTAAAATGATCAAGGGGTAAAACAAAACAAGGTCCAAACACCCTTACCAGCTGGGATGGTTCCTTCTGGTGGGGAACAACTATTCCTTAACAGCAAAACAGAAACAGGTTTGGTATAATTCCTCTCTGCTCTACAGAGATACTTTGAGAAGAGAGCAGAAGAGGAATTTTGTAATTAGAGAAACAGAATATAACTATAATTTTCAGATTTTAAAGTCACACATTTAAATTCACTAATTGGAAAACAAACGAACAAAAACTGGAAAAAACCCACCGTACGAGACCTGGCCTTTACGTTTAAGCTCATTAATGAGAAAAGATAGGATAGTGTAATTACCAAGACCTTCTTCCACAACTTTCCTCTTCCATCACTCCTTCCATTCTTCATTTCCAACCAGTTCCTCTTTCAAAATTCCCAAGCCCCTCTGTTTCAGCCTTACCCAGGTGGGACTACAAACCCCAGATATATCCTCTGGCTCTCAAAGCCCCAGACCATCTGATACATTACCAAAGCAGACAGAAAATACTGTAGGTTCAGCGTTTTTAAGAAATAAGTAGTACCGGCTTAATCTCAAACACAGAACTGAATGTGCTACGAGGGCAAACACTATTCGTGCCTCATGCACATGACAGTACACGAGAGAGTTTAAATGCATATTAACTTATCAGCTGCATGACTGGTGCAGCTACTTTGCTGTCCTGATAATAATTCCTCTCCTAGTGGAAAACACTTTTTGGTAGTCCATCACATCCCCTCTCCCCTTCCTTAGTTCCTGTCCACTATCATTTCTTTCCCACCGGAGTCCTCCAAACTGTTAGAAGCAAATAAATCAAGAGCTGTCAGGCCCCAGATTTTACTCTGTACCTGCTGAAGCAGGTACAGAAGGCTCAGTGTAATACTGGCCTACAACCAAAATGTCTATACGTTAGATCATGATCAAATTTATATTAATAATGAAATAGTAGCAATCAAAATCAGATTGACAGGGAGGTTGAAAGAGCAAAGCTTTCCAGAAATGTAAGGAACAAAAGGTGTGGACATCTGTAACTGGGAGCAAGAAAGAGCAAAAGACAGAAAATAGTCTTTGATGGGCTTGGAATCAGGATAAAAACTGTTAGAAATACTCCTTGTGCTACAGCAAAGGCAACTTGAACACACTGTAATTAATTTATGGCACAGCCTTGCTAATGGGACATCAATAACATACCTCTCAGGAACAGGTTAACACCTCAAGATAAAAAGCGGAACACTAAATCAATTTTAAAATATCTGATATACAGCCCTCTGACAAGGTCTATAAACTTGAGACTAAAATTACCAAATGCTTAATAATACAGCAAAATCAAATTCTTCGAGTAGTTATAGCTAAAAGACTAATCTCATCAAAAGCAGAAATCAGCTTAATGCTAACATGAAAAAATAGTTTCATAATTCACTCAATATGGCAAATTTGAAACATGTTTATGGTCATTTAAAGGAAACTAGACATCAAGAAAACCCACCATTACAATTATACCTGGATTAATTCTCTAGAACTGTATGCATGAAGAAAATTAAATTTCAAGAGATCAGAATAGTTATGACTTTGGAAAACAGTGACACAGCAATGAAACTACAATGAAGCTACGTTAACAGAAACCAAACTTAAAAACCTGAGGAAATATAAATTCAAGCCCTACTAATTTAAAGGTTATGTTGAAAAACAAAATTCCAACAGGATATTTTTTTCTTGTATCAATTCAAACTTAGTCTTTTCTCTCATGTGCCTGTAATTATTTAGTGTCTTCTATTGAAAATGGTTAGAAAAAGAATGCATGCCAGAGATTAAGTAAAACATACCAACTATTTACATAAAATGCTTTGTCTAACATAAAGTTTCCAAGCTAGGAATCCTAATCACAGCAAAACACAATTTGATGGTAAAATCTGTACATTCTGTCTGCCTTGTTCAAAGAGGATAAAGAGGTCTTACACTATTAGCCTCTTACTAATGAAAAATTGTATTAAGTTTTGCAAGTCATTTTGTTACATGCACATTAATTCAGTATCTTAAAGTGAACAGGTCAAATTAATGAACTTGTTACATACTATCAAGATTTTTCTTTATTTCAAAAGCCAACAAGAAATAAATTAATATCCACAGGAGCTCCTTAACTCTGCATAAAAGGTAAAGATGGCATAAAATAAAATAATATGGCCTAGAACAAGATTGTTGTATGCATAATTGAAACAGAGAAGAAAATAAGTGGGTGGTATAGCAACTACAGAAGAGCACAAGGACTAGCTTCTACACTCATTACACAAAACATTTGGTTGTACAGCATAATTCATGAAATAACAAGACTCAGCAGAAGCTTGAATAGCTCTTCCTTCTATGTTAATTTACAATAAATCAAGTAGTGACTTTGGCAAACATGAAGCCAGGAACAACACTAAGAAAATAACAAGATCTTCTTAGATCCAAGAGGATTTTTTGTTAGCATTAACTATCCATAGCTTTCATGGCACTCCTTTCCTTGAAAAGACAGATCAACTAATAAAACCAGAATCTTTCTAAACATAGTAAATTGAAGCTTTACAAATATGCTTTTTTTCTTTTCCTTTATCAATGTATAAAATAAGAACTTCAATTGCCTCTGCTGTATGAATGTAAGCTGAATGGTTCTATCAACGTTATCACATTAAAAATAAAGAATAATTATTTTGCAATGTATCTGACTCAGAATGACCAGTATTATCCATGAGAAACATAGTATCTGGTATATATATATTTATTTATTATATATTATACAATTATGCTGTGATTAAATGCACTATTAACCATATACAGTTAATCATGTAACTACAGGCCACCATTTTCAGTTTTTACCAGAGATGCTGAAGAAAAGCAGTTCAGACAGTGTGTTCTATATGTTTCACACATGAAGCTGGCTTCATGTTTGTAAAGAACTTCTCATTATTTTAAAAATTTTTTCTAAGTCTGATCTGAAAATTAAGCTTTTATATAAAAATGAGTTCTCAGTTTCCAAACAGTTCAAGACACTTTGTTTTAAAGCTACAAATATTAAGGCTTTTAAATTATTTGTATGTCTGCTTGACCTTCCCACCAGAGAGGTTTTTTTGGCCTGGAATACTACAAATAAAACTTTGCACAACAACTTTTTGCAAAATCTTCCATCTTACGGTCTCAGGAAAAACAAACAAAAAACCCCCCCAAAAACCAAAAACACAACTAAAAGGAACAACATGAAATTGAAGAACATGAAGATTACACTCAACTACAGAAAGGCATAGTATATTTTAGCCCAAACAATTTCAGTGAAGGTCTGGCAGTGTTACTGCTAACACCACCAGGGACAGAAGAAAAGGTTTTAGCAAGATATTTGCACTTACTGTGGATGCAGATGTACCACCTGAAGCAGCACCATTCAAAAATAATGCAGATGGCTCTGAGCCAGTAATACAATTCAGTCATTCTCAGCAGGACTAATTACCCCAGGCAAAGCATCATGCTATCATGGCCGTGTAATTTCTATTAATCAAATCAGTTCAGTTATCCCTACAGAACAGTGCATTGTGCTACGCTATTTTAGAGGACACTAGGTCTTGCACAAGGCAGTAAATTGTACTGCATCTAAATCCCTAAGCAAAAGTACCATGAAAGCAACTTTTCCCTCCAGATTGATGTGTGTTGATTCTTACGAGAAACTGTGCACAGCAATATTAGTATCAACAAATCTGTCTGCTCTGTGTACAAGCAGTGAAAGACCTCACTGACATGATAGTAACCAAGTCCTTCCTCACTTTAATTGCAGTTTGATTCAACACAAGATCTGGCTTGGCAATCGTACACTCTAAATTCTTCAATATGATATGGGAAGGAGGCAGCAGTGAAAGATAGCTACCATAGTATCTATGGCAGGTGTTCAGACAGCTTACTATTGCAAATTTAGTAATACTTGTGTAGAGACACATAACACATATTTAATGTTACTTCAAAAACCGCAGCAGTTAAAAAGAAACAGTTTTTATACAATGATATTTAACCTGAAGGACAAATATTACAGTCAGCCAATCTGCAATCACTTCAGAATAAGTCTCCCTGTTTTGGTCAGATTATTTACACTATTCTAATACCCAATTAATAAGGCACACTGTGGAAACAATAGGTACAGATAATTCCAACTTGCAATAGATATGGATGAGATAATCACTATAAAACAAACAAGTACAAACAGTTACTACTAAAATCAATTTTCAACAAATTAAAACTGTTGTTTCCAGAATACTGACTAGCAGTGCTTAGTCATCATCGTTCCCAAATATTAACCGTGGCCAGCAGGTCGAGGGAGGTGATTCTGCCCCTCTACTCCGCTCTGGTGAGACCCCACCTGGAGTACTGCGTCCAGCTCTGGAGACCTCAGCATAAGAA
>NW_008796221.1:3523342-3540988 GCF_000699145.1 Aptenodytes forsteri | reverse complement strand
TGGTAGATGTCCCATCCCTGGAAACATTCAAGGTCAGGTTGGACGGGGCTCTGAGCAACCTGGTCTTGTTGAAGATGTCCCTCCTTATTGCAGGGGGGTTGGGCTAGCTGACCTTTAAAGGTCCCTTCCAACCCAAACTATTCTATGATTAAAAACTTACAGGAGTAAATTAACATCTTTCTTAAAAACAGTTAAGTCACTGAGAAATGGATAGCTTGCCTTCTTTCCTGGCAAAGGAAAAAAAATTAGATACACAACATTTACATTCACATAGTCAGTACCACCTTCCTTCTGCTCACTGCATTTCCTAGAGAATAACAGTTTTAAGGGTCAATTTTAGCAGCACTCCAGTAACATGATGAAGTGTGTGAAGTTAACTTGAATGTCAGTCACATAGTAAGTAACCAGAAGAGAAGTAATTGTGTCAGAGGGGTGAGCTGAAGGTCTTTGAGGAGATTCATCTACTATTTCATCTGAAGGAGTGGTAAGAAGAGGCTGAACTAAAGTGATGGCATGAATTTTCCAGTCACACTGTCCTAATATTCCAGGAGGTATCTGGGCACAGTGCCCAACAAACCAACTTGTGGAAAGCAAATTTTACATCAAGCAGTCCAATTTAAAAAAAAAAAAAACACCAAAAACCAAAACCAAAACTTCCCTATAATAGATTTTCTATTAACAGAGTTGGGGGGGGCCGGGAGCATCTCTGAGAGAAACAAAGGACTGGTAGCAGGTCAGCTTACTCAGTCCTCCTGCTTCAAGGCTACACCATCTGTATCTGAACTATTCCTGATACATGCTTTGTCTAAACTGCTTTTAAAAAAGCTTCAAATACTGACTTCACAGCTCCCCTGAAATTACCATTACTGGCAGAAACCTCTCCTAAGATTTTAGATAAAAATTTTCTTTGCTTCATTTCGGGCCCATTACTTACTGTTTCGATCACAGTGGATATGGAGAGCCATTACTCCCTTCCCACTTGAAAAACTTTTATTTATCTGAAGAATGTTACTCTGCCTCTCAGACCCCTCTTCTCCAAACCAAAGAACCACACACTTTCAGTTCCTCCGCCCACTGCCGATTCTCGGGACCTTCAGCCATCATTACCGCTGTACTTAGGACTTTCTCCAATTAACCTACATCTTCCTCGAATGAGGTGCCTCAAAAGGGACTTGATACTCCAGCTGAAGCATGAACAAAAGATTTTTTTCAAGTGCCTTGCACACAGCACCCTTCCTTATAAAGATCAGTACAAATTTCATTGCCAACAATGTCATGCTGCTACAAAACAAATGAACAAGTGGCTTGCACTCAATTCGTGAGGAACTGTCAAGGCTCTCTGCAGAACTGTTATCCATACAGTCATTTCTCCTATTCCCGCTGTTAACTACCACTATTTATTGCTAGGACTTTGCACTTGTCTGGAAGAGAAATGAAATCAGTTCAGCTAAGACATATCTCCAATTTGCCAAGAATATTCTTCATTCTAATCCTATTTTCCAACATACTTTCCATTCTTCTCTCCTTGATTATTACTTGTAAATGTAATAAGGATATACCATATTACATCACTCAAATCATTAATGAAAATACGAGCCAGCTGCAGAACACATTTCAACAAAACGCCACTTGATATATTGCTGGGCAACAGTGAACAACTGATGACGACTTTTGGGGTACGGCTTTCTTAAAACTTCTGCATTCATTGCAGAACATTTTCATCTGGATTACATTGCTGATCCTGCTAGTGTGACAAGGTGTCAAGAGCCCTATTAAAATCAAACTACAAGACAAACATTGATGTCTCTAGTTCTGAGACCTGTTATGCTGCCAACAAAGAAAATGTGGTTGGTTAAACAGGATTCATTCTTGATAAATCTATGTGGCCTACTGTTTAATAGCACTTTTATATTCTAGACTCCTACAAATAGTTTTTTTGTTCTAGAGTTTCTTTGCTTATGGAAGTCAAGTTAGTTTAAGTTGTCTAAATAAAAGAAGAGTCAGTGAGTTCTATTTTCAATAAAGCAAGCTCTCCCATCTTCTGGAATCTCATCTCTCTCCCCAGGAGTTCTCAAAGATAACCACTAAGAACAATGAGATTACTCTGAAAAGCAGTTGCAATACATTAGGATGAATACAGATACTGTTTATATTTATTTTTATTAATATTTATATACATAAACATATATACATATGCACACAAAGGAACACATTCTCCTTTCTGTGGAACAGGTCCATGTTTTAACAGCAACAGAGAAAAAGAAGAGAAAAAGTAGACTTCTCAGATTTAAAATATTTGGAAAGATTTTGCTCTACTTAATGTCATAAGCAATTTCAAAGATGGGGAAAACACAGACCATGTGACATTACTACAAGACATAACTACAAGAACTAAGTGTAAAAAGAAACTGAATTTTCACAAAGAAATTTAATTCTCTCCCTCTATCAAGCATTATTTTGTATTACTGCATGACACAAACTGGGTGACAACAGATGTAATACTATAGATAACTTCACAGTCTTTACAATGGTGTTCCCTTTCAGTGGAAACTCCAGGGTACTACATGTAGTAGGAATACCAGAAAAGCACACTGAAACAGAGAAACCTCAATACTGGACGAAGACAAGGTTCCACCAAAGCAATTCCCATTAAGGCAGGCAGACAAGAGGTCATTTTCCTCCTCCCATTTCCCCTAATTTTTATTCTAACAGATACATCGGCTATATCCAGGCTTTTTGTTGTTTAAATGATATCATGACACATTTTGTTTACTTTAGAAAGGCGCTAAGTCAAATTTTTTTCTAGCCTCCACACGAGAATTTTTCAGGCCCAAGATCACTGTCACCTTTGTGCGGATGTCACTAGTTCTGGAGTGCACTTTAGAAGACAGGGCTACCACCACCTACATTACGCCAGCTACAAGGAGGCTTTCCAGGCATAGCCAAAAAAGGTCTTTCAAATTATATTTCACCTAGTATCATGCATATCCTCACTAATTTCCATTTTCTCCATCTAAGCTACACATCTTTACAAGTATCATCAAAATTGAGCTGTATTTCTTTGAATTTCCCTTGTCTTCTATTGTCATGTTAAGCCTAAATAACTGCCATGTGTAAGCCTTGCTCCCTCTTTATAAAGAACACAATACATATGTAGGGTTTTCTCCATTTTAGCTAGACTTCTGTAACTGACAATATTTTGCCTTTTCTCTAGAATTATTTAGCTTTAAAGTAAGGTCATAGTCCTATCTTCCTCCACTCTCTCTTCTCCTAAGTTACACGGAAGGTAGTATTGCCCTGGAGCAAATTCTATATTGAAGACACCCAAAAACGTATTTCAATAGACTCCTTCCCCTTCATTTTATGGCTGCACAGCTTAGTCACAGACTAACTCTGAGTTTACAAAAGCAAAATTATGGCTGCTGTGAGAGCCTGCCTACAAGTATTATATGCTCACAAGGTCATTCAAGCAAATAAATTCACTTGCTGTGAAATAAATTATAATACAACCATATACAGAGACTAGGAGTTTATTATAATTAAAAGAAGTCTAGGCATTTATATGAATAATGATGACATCTGTTATAGGTATTTAACAAGCAAAAGATATAAATCCTTTGCTGTCCAGAGCTAGCTCTGTAACTGATAGATGGAATTAACAACCTATCCACAGTCAAGCTAGCCTTTCACTGCACAACTAAGAATTTTTTTTGTCTTCATCTGATCAGCTACTGGCCACTGTTACTGACAGTAATTTCTGCATACCCACATAGAAGACAGCAGATTTTTTAATACCTGCAGAATTCCTTCTGTGAAAGGGAACTGTATACAGTGTACCATTTTCTTGTCACATTCTATTGTTTAAACCTGATTAGGAATGTTTCTTTTTCACTTTATAAAATATTTGTATTAAAATATCACCAAGAAGTGCAGTCAGGGCATGTAATTCGCTGCATTAGGCACTGTGCAACATCTGACTATGCCACTTGCTTTACCCATCCATACACTGAATTGGATTGTATAATATGAAGAATCATTGCTAGAGAAGCAGCTAATAGCTTATTCAATGGACTATCACAGTTCTGTTTCTACTTTGCTAGAGAACCCAAAGAAGTGTGTTGGGAGGTGGAGGAGTTGCAGAAGAAAGTTTGGGGTTGTTTTTTTTTTTTTTTAATATGTATTCATATACACACACACACACACATTAATCACATTTAATCTCTAGAAATTACAGAGGGAATTCAGTTTTTCTTTTTACTGTCCCAAAGTGGGAGGTTAATTTCAAAGAATGGGAAAGTCCAACACAGAGGAATTTTAGATCTACTTTAGCTTTAAGTAGAGATCTCAGTGAAAATATTACCAAATGCTTTCAGAGTGAAGTTCCTAACACCATCCACTGAAGCTGGAGATCTGCAGACTACTAGCAACTTAACAGTGTTCAATAAAAAAAAAAACCCTTCTCAGTAAAAGCTACTGTTTCTTGTAGTTCCTCTGATTGACCTGTATTTCTATCTAATCCCAAGATTTTATATTTTTATCATATCTTTTCCCATCACTGCAAAATAAACTTCAAGACACATCTAAGTAAAAGCTGTAAGTGAACTAACATAGATTTGCTGAGGAAATATATGTTGAATACATATACCTAAACAGGCACACACACGTTTGTGTCCCCCAAACATACACACAGAGTGTAACAGTACATAAAAATAAATGGCCAGTTATCCCAAGAATCCACCCAGAATAACCTATAAGCAATAAAAGGTATATTGTATCATAGAAGGTGCAAAGCTTTCACAGTGATATCACAGTGCTGCAGATTTCAACAAAGCAGAAATTATATTGTACCACACGTACAACAGAAAGGTAACAAACAACAGGAAGAATTTTTCCCTGAATGAGAGCTGAAAGGGATATTCAGAAATACCTGGCTAAAAACACAAATTACTATTCATCTTGGCCATGATCCCCAATTCAAAAGCAAGCCTCCATGATGCAGAGCTCCCTGTCCAATACCAGGCTTTCACACCACTCATGTCTACCGCCTATTTACTACCATCAGATGTTGTAGTACTTCCCAAGCCCTCCCAAAGCTTTCCTATCTCACCACCAAATAACCAGTGCCCAGTGTCTGTTCCCCATGCTTCCCACCCTCCCGACGCCACAGAGCACTACATCACACTTCCCATCTTTCTGAAGCACAGCATTTCCACAACCTCACCCCAAGTCGCCGTAGCCTCACTGCTCTCCTGCTCCACGCCACCACCACCTCCACCCTACATCTGCCACACATCCCAATGCTTTCCAAGGCCAGAAGCACAGCACGGTGCTTCCCCAGCCATATTCCAAAATCCAGCCTCCGTGCAACACACTACCTTCCCACTGATTCCCACTGCGGAACCCTGAAATGCGTTCACTCCAGCCACTGCGCACTCTCCTCCCCTCTGAACAGAGCTACCCCATACCCAGTAAGCCACCACCTCATCACACAGGACAGACACCTCCAGTCCACCACTCCTCAGTGGGGTGTTCCCATCCACTTGGGTGCTGGGCGTCATGGCCAGCTGGGAGGCAATAAGAATTCAGACCAGCCAAGGTGGGCAGCAGAGCATAACAAAGAGCAGATAGCCAAAAGATGAGGGAGGGATGCAGATGGAGAGGTAAGAGAGAAGAAAGGAAGAGATACCAGGAAAAGAGAGGGAGAGAGAAATGACAGTAGACAAGGGATAAGGTAAACCTGGCCATAAACCATCCAGAATTAAGGATTAATTAAGGATTAAATTAAGGACCACAAGCCTTGGCTCCCCCCCTACGGACTGTAGGATGAAACTCAAAAGGGCTTCCTAAGGGGACACGTTTCCCTTCATCTTTAACAATAATAATTACTCAGACTTTTCTAAGCTTCAGGAAAAGACCAAGTATTTGAAAACAAGAAACTCAAAAGACTGTGACACTTTACAGAAGAAAGTGGAAGCTCTTTTTTAAAACGGTGAAAGAAAAAAAAAAAAGAGAGGAAGGAGAGCAATAAAAGGCATTTTCTTTAAAAGAAAGAAATCCTAAAAATGACACAAGATAAACATCTCAGATTTTACCATTAAATTGTACTAATTATTTTAATAGGATCTAAAATTCAGATTAATCCCACAAGGCTTGTAATTCAGGTAGTTAAAAGACAGTATTACTTTATATATCCGGAAGATGTGAGGGGAGACCAAAATGGAAAGAAAATGAAAAATTAGAAAAAATAGAAAATTAGAAAAAATATTCTAGCTTAGAATGCTACAATTACTTAAGTGCTTCAGTCAAACTGATATACTAAATAAATACAAAAACTTTCCCTTTGCAACACAGCATCTGCTAATTATAAGACTAAGTCACTGTCTAATAATTTTTTGATTACACAGTATAAAAAGAGCAGTAGTGACAAATATGCACAATAAACCTCAGGATGATTCTGAATGTTTGATAGTTCGGCCCTCCCACAACCTATTTTTGGAAGCCAAAATTTGAATACCATTAAACTAAAGGAGAAACAGCTGGCAAGATACCATATACAACACCAGCGACTGATCTCTAAGACTAATGGGATGTTCCTCACTGCATCCTGCAGCACAGTGCGGAAGTACACAAGCTAGCTCAAGTACAGAAAACAATCTAGCAACATAACATGAGCTTCATGAGAACTATTTCATCATTCTTCCTAGAAGCCAATAATATACAAGGTAAATTAGTCACTACTGCAGCAGAATGCTTCCAGTATCTGAATTAGGTTAGGTATCTGTATATCGTATCACATACGGCTTTCATAAGGTCGCAGGGCCAATAATTTTCTTTTAGGATTTAAACAGTAATTCAGACTATGCCTTATTGCAGTGAATGTCTTCCAAAAGCTAAATATATATCTCCTGCCTCTGAAGGCGTTTTATACAAACACAAACCAATAAGAAATTAATTGCTTCACAAAAAAAATGTTGCCCAGAAGAACACAAGTTATTATCATAGAATTTTCATGTTATTAAATACTTCTATCTACAGAAGTCATATGAAAAAATTGAAGGTACTATTGAGTTCTGTCCATACTATTTCTCAATTCAAAGTAGACAGCAAGAACCATAGTAAAAAGTTTTGAGGGTTTCTTTGTTTTTTAAGTCAAACGCTAGTGTGAGTCATACCAGTGCAAGCTAAAAATGCCTCTAAAAGTAACTAAGAAGGACTCACCAAGTTCATTGAGACTCTGGGCAGCTTTTGTTATCTCTCTGCTTCCTCCTTGCAGTTGCCCTTGAAGTCTCTTACTGAGATACAAGATGCGTATTATCCTCCGCAGCAAGTCACAGGCAGCCTGCAGAGAAATCATAGCATTAAGGGGATATTATCAGTACATTACGATCACATAGTATTAGGCCTCAAATATGGAAATATTTTAACCAAAAAAGGAAATATGAATGTGAATAAAAACAAGGAACTTTAGAACACTGAAATCCCTTTTTTCAGAATTTTTAACATAATTTTATGCAATATAGACCAATACTTTCAAAAGCTAGTAATAACATTCACAGAGATTATGCTGTCATTACTAGTAAAAAAAAAAAAGGAAACTCAGAACCCTATGACAGAGACATGTTCTATTTCTAACTAGAAGTGAGCTTTATTTTACATTGTGCATCTCTCCTCAATATTCCTCCCTCTGCAAGCTTTAGTAAAATTAAGAAGTTGGCCTTGCCAATCAAATATTGATCCGAACAGTTCACATTCTTTCATAGGTTTATTAAAATACATGGCGTTCTTGGCTAACAATTAAGAATATGGATGCATATGTAAATTTTCAGGAAACATATTTCTGTATGTTTTCGTTAGCACCCATTTAGAAAAAAAGGCATTGCTGACATCTGAATCAAACATAGTAGTTTCATAATTTTTCCCTCAACAAAGATTTTGAAACAGGTCTTCTCCTTCTACGCAGTAAATAATAGAGACAGAGAAACAGTAAGAGTTACATCAAGTGTAGAGTTCCTCCAGGGCTGGATTGGGTCAGTGGGGCTAGGAGGTACATGCTACAGGAGAAGCAACATTCTGGAGTGGGTAACATCTAAACTAGAATTCAGAAATGCAATTCAGGAGAAGGTAAAAAGTGTGGGGATTTCAGTACAATCACAGGTGCAGTCCATCATCTGCAATCAGATTAACAAGAGAGGTAAATGAGAAATTTGGAACAAGTAAGACATACTTGTTCTGAGGTATTTCCCCTGGTACTGAAGACAAAGCCTCCTGAAATATTTACCTTATGGATATCAAAATTAAATTAAAATTACTTTAAAAAATATTTAATATCTGACAGACTTTGAACGTCTTTTTTAGACTCAAGTTAATGTCTTGAAAACTAATGTTAAAGTACACATATGAAAACACACACAAGTGAGTCATTTCAACCAATACTCGGTGGACTGCACAACTTGTCAGTCTCCTCCCTATGCCAGCACAAACCAATCAAAACACAAATATTTATAGTTTAATTTTATTAAACATCAAGACAAAACAAAAAGGAAAAATTAGAAAAAGCCCCACTGAGGCAAACCACTGAAAGCACACTCTCGCTGCTTTTGGCTCTGTATCACGTAAGTCTGAAGTGCAAGTTTCCTAAGCATTCTAAGGCAACTTAACCACATGATTTCTATTACCATTAGTGAGAACCAAGTGGGGCTTATCCTACTTTGAGAGATTAACGTATTAGTTTTTATTAATTCATTTCTTTAATTAGAAAAATCTTGATTGACATATCACTTTCATATCTGTGAACTAAATTTCTGCAAGATGAATCAAAAATAGCTTTTTATATAGTGCACTGTGCTTCGCCAAATAAGAGGGCATAGTATTACTACTTTGCTTTCAAATTTAATTACTCTCTAATCCAATTGTGTACCTCTGGCTAATGTTTTCCCCTAGGAATTCAACTTCAGTTATCTTCTGACCATCTTTTACTTTACATGCCAAAAGATTATTTCTTTTTCATTTGATTGTTGCTCATTATCTCCTATCCCAAGAAACAATCTTTTAAAAGGACTATCAAACTGAATAAGGGATGGGCAAAGTTACATTTAGATATGGGAGCAAAAAAAAGTTTTAACTTCTGGCCCTGTGAATTAGAAGGAAGGAGAAAAATCCAAAGACACCGAAGATGCACTCTTAACTTCACAGTGATTGCTACTGCATTGTGCCCTTGACAAAGATTCTGTTTCACCCAAGTATTTCCATTTACATGAGTTGTTCAACTTAATAAAACTCCCAATCGCTGTAAAAGAATGCAAAATATAAGGAACGTGTAACGGAAATAAAAAATTTTATCTAATAGTGGAGTTGTTCACAGATGCTAGATCTTCTAACCTGACCACCTGCATAACAGAAGTTTGACTTAATTCAGGAAACATTCCCTTCCTGAGTTGATATAGTATGCTTTTCGAAAGGAGAAGCTTTCATCCAAGAAGGAATTAATTCCACTGCTCAAGCAAGAATTAATTTGGAAAAGGCCAGTGCCCTGAGTTGGTCCCAGTGGTTTTAGTAACATTAAAAATAAAACCCGATTTTTCTGGAGATTACATGTTAGTTATCTCCTGAAATTTAAAGCAACATATCAACATTAACAGACAATATTGCTACAATTCGAGTAATCAAATACCCTCTTACTCTTAATCTCAAGTTAAGAAATTATCGAAAGAAGACTTAATTATAAAGAGAGGACCACTTGAAAATGTGCCCGTGCGTAGCTCATATATGCAATTGCATATATCTAGATCATAATGTAATTGAATGTATATATAACAGAAACCTGAAGAAAGATGAGACAGTCCACTATCTTCAGACTACATTTACTATTTAGCTATGGTAGCACCTGGATGAAATCTGCTACTGGTGAATATTTTAAAGAGAGAATAACTTTAAAATACAGAATGATTATTCTTCTAAAAGGTTTTAAAAATTTGGCTCTTATAAGGATTTTTAAACACAGATATCTGAAATTAAGAGAACATGTAGAAACACTTGGTTAAACAGAGCTGCACAGAAAATAACCCCCTGAAAGACAAACTCTGCCTATATATTTCAGCTGTTAACTATTCCCATTTAGCTTGTGATCTACTATGGAAAGACTCAGAAGAGGACAGTATGATTTAAAGTAGGAAGTAAGCTTTGTGAATCTGCCGCTCCCTTGGGATGCCATGAAGCTCTAAGAGCAGAGCAAGACATAATATACATAAGCACACAGCAGAGGTTTAGAATTCAGGACTAGATTTGAAGTTTGACAATGAATTTGCAGTGAGAATGTTTATGAAAAAGCCAGACTATATTAAAAACAATTAAGGATGGCAAAATCCAGCTTCATGCAAGCCAAATATTCCTTCAGTTTGTGAGCAGTCCCACAACAATCAATGTAGAAGCACTAAAATAATACCATCATGAGTACAAGAGGCCCTTAAACACCACACAGTTCAGCAAAACCTACCTGCCAACCCTACAGGTTTTGACAGAGAGCAACCTCTGTTATCAGTCATCTACCTTTTTCTACTTATTCTACCAACTGTACATCAACTGATAAAATTAGCAAGTTTGGAAGTGTCCCATGCCACAAGTCTTGCATTTGGGAGCAATTTCATGTCCTAAGCCCTGCCACTGCTGGGAAGTGAATTGTTTGCTGTGCTGTTGCCCTTCCTTCCTGAACAAACAAGGCAGCCAGGTAAAGAGACAAAACAGCAGTGCATCTTGGGGAGGCAGGAGGGTTGAAATTTCAAAGGCCTATTGACTCAACTCTTCCTAAGTCCAGCTTCATCTCATAATTCAGGTGTCCTGACCCTCAACTCCTCCCAGCAGTGTAGTGCAACATAAAGCACTCGCTATGTATCTGCCAATACAAGAAGGGACAGCAGCTCTTGTGCTGAGAACGGACTCTCACTGGCAGAGACGCTGGAATCATCATTCCTCTTTCTACACTGAGGTAAGTGGATTTGGATGCTAGGAAGGGTAGCCTAGCAGGCTCCCCTTACCCTGCACCTCTTTTTTCTGACTTAGAGCCAAGAAAAACCAGATATTACAAATTCCCTGGCACAGGCTGAGTAATGCTGCTTTCACAGCACAGGAAAATCCATGTAACCCTGCTACAGCAAAGAGGAAGAAAGAGCACCCAAGAAACATTTCCTAGGTTCAGGGACTCATTCTTCTCAGACATCCTTCTGCAGTTTGACTTTGTGTAAGGTCAGGGCAGAAATGATCTTCATCTTTAGCCCCAAATTCCCACAACCCTTTCTACAGCTGCAACATACATCAGAGAACAAAATAATCTGCACCTAACCTGCCACATGGAAGTCATGGAAGTTTTACCCAGTAGCATAAACAGTAACAGCTGGAGTTGAAAAGAACAGGAGAAGCAGCTGGACAAACTGGCTGAACAGAGTGTTAAGAGCTTCCTGCTGAACTTCACGGCTACTGAAAGTAATGTAGAAAATAGTAGAACTTCAGCTGAGAGACTAGTGCAGCTGCTCCACCAGCCCCCAAACTAGAAAGTGCATGACAGTTTGCAGCTTCATCTACTCTGCTGTACAACAGCAGTCACCCACAGATGGCAATCTACTTGAGTGTATATCCACAGCTCAAATTTCAGCTACTAAAAGATAAGTTCCTAGTTCTGCAAAGCTAAGGTAAACTTGTGAAGACAAATAGTTCAAACAATAACTCATGAAACACTTGTGGATTTGGAGTTGTGTTGCTTTCCAAACCATAAACTGAATAGAATGCAGCTACATGACTAAAGATCTATGGAAGAGTTTTCAACTATTATAAAATTAACAATGGAAGCGTTTTGACACTTATCTCACCATCATTGTGATGAGCTCTCTCCTACTGCTATCCTCTTAACAGAGATCTACATTCTCCTGTAGACTCCACTTATATTCAAAAGACAGGGACAACTATGTATCTGGGCTTATAAAACTCCAGAACAACAATTGGCTCTGTAAGTTGCATCTTGACTATTTTGAAAGAATTAATTCCCAAACTCTTTACTAAGCTGCAGTTAAGCATGCATTAACTTAGAGGAGAAAAGCATCTTCTACACAATGGCACCATAATATTAAATACAAAAATTACACAGAGTGATGAGAATTTAATTAATCTGTACTCAGATAATCCTTCCCTCTTCCCTCCATCTCTACAAAAACTCACTTAGCTAGTGCAAAGGTCAGTTACCTACTTTGCAATACAAAGCACTTCTCAGTAGCTCATGAAGGGACACACAAATACTGACTTTCATTGCAAAATACTGACAACGAACTACAGGCTACTGGAGTATGAAAATCCCACCCATGTCTGACAATTGGGAAACAATTCAAAAACACGTTCAAAAAGATTTTTAAAAAAATACATTTTTAATAGAACTTACTTGAAGTTTTGCTAGCTGAGCTGTGCGAGACACTATTTTGTTGTAGGGGTCAACAATTTTGACTCTAATTCTAAAAATAAGAAGAGAAAAGTATTTATAGCAGTATTAATAAATAACTTGATAGAACAATTAAGAATTTATACTTTCTAATCGCGTAATGAATGGCATACCTATCAACAGTACTTTGTAGAGCACCAATTCTAGTCTGCATCATTTGGAGGACACCTGCAAAATAAAGCAGATTTTTACATGGAACACTTGTCAATTACAGAAAGAACTATTCTTCAAATCTTAGTAACTACTGCAGACTACTTTAGCATAAAAAAAAGTTTCCCCCTTTACAACAAAGCATTCAAACAGATTGAAATGAATAAAACACAGCATATTTGGAAATAAACCGAGCAGGTAATAGGTCACTTACTGAATGTTATGGAAAATGTATTGGTAAAGAACACAAACCTACAGAAGTATCACTCTGAAATTCATCATATGTTAAGTTTTAAATAATATTTAGAGCATGTTGCTTTCTAAGAGAATGATGATCAGGACTGCTGCTCAAAGGCATATAACCTGGTACAAACACCTGAACATGATATACAAAAATGGCACAACCTATTTAACACTATGTATTTAACATAGTGACTAGACAGTTCAGAGAAACCAACAAAGAGGACTGAGAAGATAACCAATTCTATTTCAAGGTTTTCTTCCTGTGCATAAGCATCTTTAGCAAAAAGTAAGGTATCAATGTCATTGTGAGGTCATCTAATTTCGATTACAAACAGAGCAAACTACCCTAATCATGTTTGTTCCAGATTAGTTTGGCAAAGCAGCACAAAGAAAGCCCACAAGCATGCTTGTTCTTTCCTTGTTAAATTGCAAACAAAGTAGTCACGGGTAGCAGTCATTTTTGCAATATGGAATCAGCCTGCTGAGAATTTAATTAAGTTACACAAACCCAGGCCTATGAAATTGTTTTTGTTCCAGTTATTGTTAGCATTCTCAAACATACTACATTTTTGTAAAGCCCTGTTTACAAGCATGTCATCATTAAATTGGATAAAACTGCAATATGATACAGTAAAATGGAAGATAAACATAACTACTGCTAATAGTTTTATTCAGCTTGTCCTGTACTGGGACTGTATCTCACGTATTTTGTGTAAATATGCCAACTCCCATCTTCTCCATATTTCAGAATTATTAACTTGGCTTAGTGACAGACTCAGGAGTTCTCTGACATTTATACATGGAATGGTAGGCATGCAATTCTCACACATCAGAGGATGAAGATATGAGATACAGTGAAAAGTTGGCAAAATAGGCTGAATTTTCTACTCCACATTGCAATTATGGGGGAGGGCCAGTAGCATGACATTGCTGCATCTATGACTGTGACATTGCTATAAAGCATACAGCAGTCCTCTTGCCAGAAGGCAGAATTAGGATGGGTGAAAAGGCAATCTACCCTCTCCATCTGCTGCATAAGATACAGGATGATACTATTTAGCCTATCTTGAGCTAACAAGTAGCTCAAGATATCTATTGAGCTACCTACAGACAGAAAAGAGTATGTATACCAGATCAGTGTACCATTAAAAAAGTGCACAGACCTAAAAAAGAAAGGACTCTACAAGCTGGGTATGTCAATTTGAAACGTTTAATGAGATTCACTTTCACACATCCAAATGATTTTGCATGCTGTGAATTAGCTCCATAATCTTCACTTGCTAACTTTCTTAATAAACATACCAAGAGCTATGTGTTTCTAACTTCATAATTAAAATTTCTATTGACATCCATCTTTTCTTTTTCTTATGAATCTTGACTCAGTGTTTCTTCTACAGTGACCGTATATCACATGCAGCACAAGCAGGGCAGAGATAAGAAAGTTTTGCAAAACTTAAAACATCATCTTTGTGTGCATACACTTTTGATTTTCCTGGCAACTGCAGGGTGAAGTTTCTACTGATGTCTCAAGTACCAAATACTTTCCAGGATTAGAACCTCTGCATGCTTCTCCTTCCCTCACACATAGAAAAGGCCTCTTAAAGAGCATAACCCTATGTAAATGGAAAAATTTCAACAAATTTGAGGTGCATTAGATTTTATTTTTACTTTGGGTTATTAGCTGTAAAACACGCATTATTTACCATGCCTGCCTTACAGAAATGTTTTATAACTGAAGAGTTATTTTGAAGTACTTCATTCTTTCCTCAGAGCAATTTCAGGAAGGAATGCCTTCAGAAACAACCATGATTTCAGAAAACACAATTCCACTGACCACAAATTGCTGAAGATCATGACTGGGAGGTATTTATCAATCACCAGATTGACTACAGATTCCTATCTACTTCTTAATTGGAGGATGAACGCAGATTCCAGTCTTCCTATGCTTAATTTTCCAACTGTTTAAAAAGCTATTCAGGAGCTACCATTGCTAGATTAAATAAGCATTTCTTTATTTTTATAGCTATATGCAAATGATAACGATCAAATACTGTATCCAACAAGTTCCAAAGACTAAGGAGATACTGTAACTGTCAGTAACCAGAAACTCTCTGGCTATGCCAAAACCTGGAAGCAGAAGAAGGAACAAAGATAAATTACTTAGCAAGTTAGAAAATGGAAGGGGAAAAGGGGATATGCTTGGATCCCATAGTATATGCAAATTAGCATGTTATAGAGGGAAATATCTTTCTGCACAAAAAAAACCCAAAACCATATGAATTTCCCAGCAAGTGACAAAGAGCAGAATGGCAGGTCTAATGACCTCCTGGCACAAGAACAATATACTGCATCCATTTTTCTATACAGATTCAATGGTTCTTAAGTAAGGCCTTTGAAAGTCAGCAGCTTGTGTTAAAATCCAGATCCCAAACAGTGGAATAACACAAAGGTATGTATTTAACTTAGTAACCCCTTACTAGGAAAAAAATATCTCAATGCAGTTAAGATGTGTTAAAGCCTCTTTGGTTAAGATTTGCAAACTTTGCAACACATGCATATGCAACATGCACAAACTTGGTACTTAGGGCAACAGATATCAGCTAATGTTGCAACAAAATTAGGCTTATTTAGAAGAAAATATTAAAAGGTCAAAAAGACTTGATTGCTAAAGTTGCTCAGAACTGATTATCAAAATACGTTTTCCTATAAAGTAGTTATTCCAGAGAAGTATCAGCCAAATCTTCTCCCTGGAGCTCCATCTACTGACACCAAAGAAAAGATGCCACATGTTACTTCTCAGAAGTAAGATCCATAGCCTTAACATTAGGGGCCAAAGTTGGCAGTGAATGACGTTCCCTGCACAGGTATTAAAAGTGCTTCCTCCATTGTAAGAAGTAGCAAACATAATATAACGGTATTTACCTTCCAGGGATTCAATTCCAGTTGCTTGGGCCAACAGGTCTTCATGTCTTGCAACAACCTTAAAAAAAACAGAATAGAGAAATCAACACAGAAAAACGGGGATGTGTGCCTGAAAGGAATAGTAACATATAGAATCATAGAATAGTTTGGGTTGGAAGGGACCTTTAAAGGTCATCTAGTCCAACCCCCTATCCCTACATTAGGTAGACACAGGAAAAAGCAGCCACACCTTAAAGATGAAAGGGTTTTCAGAACACGTTTTAATTCACAAAAGCGGCAAGCTCAGAACGAGACCAGGGTCAGTAACTGCAGCGTAGCTGACATCTTAAAGCCAGCAGAGCAATCACATTTCAACACACCTTCATATATAAGAATTGTAAATGTAAGCTTATAAATCACACAGTAATAATGTATATTCACATTTTTAATATTTTCTTTTCTATTTATGACATCTAGAAACCAGTTCCCAAAGAATTTACCAATTGCAGCAGGGAGGAAGCAGGTTTTGAAACTACACACAAACTTAGCATGTGTTCTCACTGCAAGGTCCACTGTGGATTTGTGGTGTCTGCATAGATTTTACGAAAAAGCCTTCTACTATCCAAACTCAAAAGCCTTTCTGAAGGTGTGGAGGTGTGTTAACATAGGTTATATTTGCCCAGCTAAAGCTAAGCCTTAGAGCTTAGGCTACTCTCCAGCACAGGATGAAAGATGCAAGTTAAATCACTCCCTATCTTCTCACAGTTGTCACCCCAAAACAGAGGCCAGCGTTTCTGATAGCTGACATGATCACTCAGAAAGAGTCAGGGTATATAACAGGTACGCTTTAAACTTACTTGTAAATGAAGCTCTTTATCCAACTGACTAATACCTTGGGCAAGTTTTGCTAGTTGCTCAGCTATCACAGCCTGATGGATGGACTGGGAAGTGTAAGCTTTCACATCAAAGTCTTCTCTGAAGAAGTCAGCATAACATTCTGAAAAAGATTTAGATTTTATCTTCATGCTTCAGAACAGTTAAATAATATCTATGGACCGAAAGCGTACAGTTCTCTGACCTTCAATTTCTCCAAATGTAACAGCATATGTTCTCTACATCACATAATACAAATGAGACACCTATTTGAGAAGAGACCACAATCAAGAGAAACAAGTTTGGAGCCGATGACTGGGGGGGAAGGGGGTTGTAAATGGTGAAAAAGACACACGTTTCTTTACTCCCCACAGCCTTTTCTTGAGTAGAATACACTAAAAAGTATCGCTACCTTCTTCTTCAAACTTTACAGTGTAACTAGGGTGAGGCTGTTGAGGTTGTACCCGTAATCAAACACACACCAGTCACCTTCAAATCGCTGAGGATCGAAGTGGCATGAGACACCACTTCATGAAATCGTACCAGACTCTTACAACGGTATTGGTTTATAAAATACTAAATTAAGGAATGACACTGCAAGGATGATTTCAGATCAAGCAAGACCCGAGTTTCCAGGCAGCGCGTGCTAGTATTACCAAGCACCTTCGTCTCTCCTTTCAGTGCACTGTTTTTCCCCTTTAGGAGCAAGCGACCACAGGTGAACACGCCACCTCGCACGACCGCGCCATTAAGACCCCTCTGCCAGCAGCGGGAGGTCTCCTCCCCGAGGAGGGGAGCGCTCAGCTGGCGCGGCAGCACTCCTCCCCGGCGCCTGCCGTCCCTCCGCCGCCGAAACTTCCCGTGACTTCACAGCACGGGGGTTCACCGCCCTCCTCGCCCCGTCCCCGAGCACCGGCGCCTCTCCCCCGGCTCTGCCCGCCCAGCCCAACGCCGCCCTCACGAAGGACCCTCCGCCTTCTCAGGGCCGCCCGCGGACGGCA
>NW_008796221.1:3508574-3522813 GCF_000699145.1 Aptenodytes forsteri | reverse complement strand
GCAGGACATGAGGAAAAACTTTTTCCGTCAGGCCTGTGGGACGGAGGGGGGGCTGCCCCGAGCCCCTGCTCCGGCCTCGGAGGCGGCCCTGCGCTGAGGGGCTGGGCTGGAGACCTCCCTTCCAGCCTGAACGATCCGTACTGTGAGGAATGAAAACAGAACGGTATTACAGCGGGGTTATTACAAATGACAACGGGGCGCCCGGCGCAGGGCTGGTGTTCATAGCTGGTGGTGGCAAAAGGCTTGTTTCTGACACTGCAAGTGAGGGACTTCTTGCTTTTTGGTAAAGCATCCCACAAGTCCAGTTTAAGCTCTAATGCTTTGCTGCATGGACTATGAGAAACAGCTGAATTACTTACATGCAAACACTGTTTGTTTTTCCAGATGCTAAAAGCATTGTTAATTATACATGATTGGTGACATCGTAGAAACTAAACAATGCCAACTAAAAGATGTCATGGATTTGTTTCGTTCTGGGCAAGTTGTAAAAGTATGTGCCCCTATGGTCCGCTATTCAAAGTAAGTAACTGTCATGTCAACTGTTTTCAGTGTATTTTCTCTGAGGAAGTTTATCTTGACTGTAAAAACAGGGATGATTACCTTTTTTTCCTTTAATTATTTAAGACAGAGATAGACATGGGACATGTTTTATCTTATGATTATACTTGGACATCCCCACACTACTGTATGTCAGAACAGCATTTTAAAATATCTAATCAGAAAAATGTCTTTACTATTTATCCCTTAATTTTCATGTGTCTGCAGGTTGGCTTTCAGAACCTTGGTTAGGAAATACAGTTGCGATTTGTGTTACACACCAATGATAGTGGCAGCTGATTTTGTGAGATCTGCAAAAGCTAGAGACAGCGAGTTCACAACAAACAAAGGTATTTTTTTTAAGAAACCATTGCCTTGTCAGAATGTTTTGTGATGTGATAAACCAAATTGGCCAAGTGAATGAAGTCTGTCGCACAACTTGACATCCGTTAACAGTTTTGGTATACCGTATCTGAATGACTGTAAAACCATAGAAATACTCTAGGTGAGAGTAAGCACATTCCAGTGATAGTGTGTCAAATGAAATAGTGGAAAACCGTGTCTCCACCTGAAATCAGGGCCTCCAAACTGATTGAGATGTATGGTGTGTTGACCACACATAGCTGGCCAGCAGCTGTGCACCCACACAGCTGCTCACTCATTCCTCCTCCACCCCCCCAGCAGCACAGGGAGAGAATAGGAAGAGCAAAAGCCAGAAAAACTGGGTTAAGATAAAGACAGCTTAATAAGTGAAGGAAAGGAGGAGAAAAAAACAAGTGATGCAAAGGCAATCACTTCCCACCTCACACCAGTAGACCAATGCCTAGCGAAGCAACAGCCACCCTGGAACACAATTTCCATGTCCCAACCCACTTTCTTCTTCCCCTACTGCTCCAGTTGTATTGCTGAGCTTGATGTTATTGTTATATGGTATGGAATATTCCTTGGGCCAGTTTGGGTCAGCTGTCCCAGCTGTATCCATTCCCAATTTCTTGCCCACCCCAATCTATTTGCTGGGGGCAGGGAGAGGCAGAGTGAAAAAAAGAGAAAGTTTTGACACTGTACAAGTACTGTGCAGCAATAGCCAAAACACTGGTGCATTATCAACACTGTTTTTGTCACAAAATCCAAAACACAGCACCATACAGGCTGCTATAAATAACCTTTAAATAAATTTAAAAATTAACTCCATCCCAGCCAGACCCAGTCAAGATGGTAGAAAGATTCTTTTCCCAGCAATTGCTGTTTCTTGTGTGTTTCAGAGACGAACGCTTACCTCATTGCCAGGAAAACACTACTGGTCTCTAACAAAAATAAGAGGGTTGCTTAAAGGTGAAAAAATTAACAGACCAGACATTGATACAGTGGAATCAAGGATTGATAAAAGAAGCAGGGTTTCAAATTAGCTGGAGTGGAAAGTGGAAGGGGCTGTTGGTGGACTCCTTGAGGTATTGAGAAGGTGATAAAAAGGAGCAAGAAGGCAAGAAGAGACCAGGAAGTAGAAGCATGGCAAGGGTTGATGGGGAGAAGCCAGGCTTTAGGCGTGGTGCAGAAACATAACCAGAACATGTACAAAAAGAAGGAATATAAGGAGTTGTAGAGACTCGTGGCTGTAAAGCAAAAGATAAAAGTGGTATGAAATATGTGGGAAGAGGTGATAATAACAATATAGATCTGCTGGCATGAAGTGGCTGCAGTAGAAGAGTGTAACAAGGAACATACAAGCATAGGCTGCAACTGGAGGAATGAAGAGCACACTGCTAATGTGCTCAGATCAGCGTGTAGGATCTATGAAGTGTGATGATTTAATCTATTCAGACCACTGAATTGGTGGTTTCATAAGTGTATATATAATAGCAGGGGAAGTATATTTCATTATTTTAGCACTGGCTGGTTTCTATTGTACATTATTCAAATAGAACAGTAACATATAAAAATCACATTGGGAAGCACAGATAGACTCTCTTATTAGTAGAATCCAACTTTAAAAAAGCATGAATAATTCTTTGTGTGTAAAAATAAATTAGTAAGAACGTAATTGACAATATATATGGCTCAAAGGTCCACAGAGCAACTAGTTCCACTAGTTTGTTCCCTTTCAACTTACACTTCTGATCTACACAATGTCCTGCGGCATTGAAGTTCCACAGGTCAGATACATAGTGTATTCTGGGGGGTGCAGGAACAGGGAAAGAGGAAATTCCCCTTTATGCTGTAACTTTGCTGCCTGATAACAAGGGGTACAAAATGAAATGTTCTAGTGTTGTAAACAGTATCTTTTCCCTATTCACCTCTTTCATGCAGGCCTTAATTTTATAGGCCTCTAAAACATTCTGCCGCAGATAGCTTTGCCAAGATTATAGTATTTACTTCATTAGCATTTATGCTTTTAACAAGTAGCTCCACAACAGGTTGTGAAATTTTACTGTGGTTTTATGTTTAACTTGCTGGCTGTTTGGGGATTTTGTCTTCTAATTAGCAAAGTAGGTTTGGAGCCTACAATTGCAATTTCTGTTTTCCATTTTCTTTGGTGTTGACATTTCTTTGTTGTGAATTTCTAAAATAGATGTAGATGTTCTTTGTGGCTGCTGCTAAAAAATGTAATATGGCTAGACTCCATATTATTACTTAATGCTCAAATAAAAATTAGGAGCATGGGATTATTCCAAAGTATTAGCTGGAGTAATATAAATCTCTTCAGCTAGGGCACTGTCTTAAATGGACGCTGTTTTGAAAATAGGCAAGGGATTTTTTTTGCTTGCTGGATTTTTAGGTATTTTCTAGAAGTGTCTCAAATTGATTGAGAGGGTACTGCTGCCCTCTCTGACTTAAGCTCCACTACTTCAAGAACTACTTATTTTCCACTAAAATAGAAAAATCTTCAGAAGCACTTGTGGTCTTTTCAGTACCAGAAGAGCACTTGTTTTGTGCATTTGTTGGATCATCTCTTTCCATCAATGCTCAGATATCCCCCTTCCTCTTAACTGCAGCAATTGTTTATATGGAAAGTGAGTGCTAAGGCTGTTTGAGATATTTTTAGATGCCTTTAATGTAATGCAGTAGCTGTAAAAGAGGAGAGCATGTTCCAAATGACCACCTGGCTTTCTGCAGGGGCTTAGCAAATCACAAGTAGTTCAGCAGACCCAAGTTGAGGAGCACAGACACTTTGGTTTCCCACTTGAGACAAAGCTGCCTCTGCCCGCATGTTCTCATTCCAACTCTGCATATTGCATTGTGGATAAAAAACAGCCATGTTGGCACAGAAGAGGAAAAAGATGGGCTGGGATAAGGAAGGGCAAAGCTTGTGGGTTGTTTAGCTCCTTTCTGAAGGATTGGTTCCATAAGCAAGTTTCCCACCTGGCAAGACAGACAGCCGTGTGAGCACAGCAAAGGGGCAGCATGCAGATGAGAAGGGGCAGGCTAGGAGGCGAAGCATGAAGGCTGCTGAAAAATAGAGGATACTTGGTTTCATATATCATCTTTGTGAAGGATAAGCATCTGACCAATTTCGGTCAGAAAACGTGTATGTTGAGCCAGCAACCATCTAGGACACATATGTATGTCTGAATTCCCACCTCTCTTGATAGACATACTCATTTAGTAACCACTGGTCAGCTACCTTTATTTGTGTGATCTAGGGCTCATAGAATTGCAAAATAGTTGAGTTTAGAAGGACCTCTGTAGGTCATGTTACCCAGCCCCCCTGCTCAAGCAGGGTCACCTAGAGCCGGTTGCCTGGGACCATGGCCAGACAGCTTTTCAGTATGTGAAAACCACTCAAAATTTAGAATTTCTTCTTTTTGCTTTCTGGGTTTTTTTAAATCTCTAAATATCTTTTCATTGGAGTAGGTGATCATCCACTGATTGTTCAATTTGCTGCTAAAGAAGCACAGGTTTTGTGTGATGCTGCCCGTATCGTCTGTCCTTTTGCAGATGGAATAGACCTAAACTGTGGCTGTCCTCAGAGGTAAAGTTTTGAAAAAGCTGGTGAAATAATGATGAAATAATTTGAGAATAAAGAATGCTGGTCTTCATTTTCATAGTAATTTCTGTCTTAACTTGAAAATAGACTTCGAGAAACAGCTTTTCAACATGTCAGAAATGTCTATGGGGCAAGACACTGTTCTGAATGTTCTGAGATGCCTGTCACCATGGTGAGACTGGGAAAACCAGGTGTATTTGCCAACTTGCCTTTTTTCATTTCTGAGATATTGAGTGTTGGCTCAGAAGTGAAGTGTCCGTCCCTTCTCAACAGCTGTTAAGTATGCATTACCAAAAAGAGCTTGCTGCAAATAATTTGGAGAGTGTTTTGAGAAATGATGTGGCAATTCCCAACATAACAAGGCAAGTCCCTGATGTCTCAGACTTCTGCAAGTGAAGGATAGTCTCTAAAATATAATTATACAGATTATATTATTCAGGAAGTGCTGAAAAGAATTTTTCCATCTTTTATTAGGTTTATAAGTACAGTGAATTAGTGATCTACTCACTTAAATTGATAAAGATTTTGTCTTGACAGTGAAACAGAGTAGTAATGCACAAATGAAGATTCTTGCTAACTGGTTCAGTTGAGAACCATTTATTACATGCTTGTCAGGCAGTCTTTCTAAGTGAAGACCTCAAAAATAAATGTAGGAAAGCAAAAGATAATATTATGGTGCAAATACTTAATTTGTCTATTATAATTAGGTTGTTTTGACTTAAAATTATAGTATTTGAGGAAACTCTTGTGGAGAGATCTGAGACTTTGGAATGGAAGTGTATTTTTTTTTCTAAGCTAACTACGGTTAAGTATGCCAAACTGTAAGTTCCTTTTAGGCCAAAAATATACGCTTACATTTGAATCCTTTGTTTCTTGTGCGTGCTGGTTTCAAAATAACAAAACTTTGTGCACTTAATCTGCTTTGATAAGAAAAATTATTTAAGAAAAAAACTGCTGCTGCTAAGTGGAAGCAAAGGTTATTTCCTGCCAAACAAAATAAAGTGTTTTGCAGTTGAGGGAAAACAGAATATTACTGAAATCATATCCTTACTTGCACTTCAAAAATCTTCCTTTGCAATCCAAAGTCATTTTCTGTTTAGAAGAAATCCATGACCCAATGGAAGTGAAAACATCAAACTGTTTATTTTATGTATGATCTAAACCATTGTTGATTAAATGTTAATCCTTGTGAGTCCATTTTGTGGACAGAAAATTGAACTGGAAGAGGTTAGTGACTTGTCCAAAGTTCTAACAGCACAATGGAGGCTGAACCAGGATCTAAAAGCTGGTGTCAAACTGCAAACGAATCGCCACCCCCCAGCCAGTACTCTATTTACTCAACCACACATTCTAAAGGTCATAAGGAAAGAAAGATGTATTTGACTGAAATTGATCTGCATTTTCTCAAATGTAGAATAAGAGTGTTCTTTTTCTTTTGAAGATGGGCGATGGCAGAAGGTTATGGTGCTTGCTTAATAAATAAACCAGAACTAGTTCGAGATATGGTGAGACATGTACGGAATCAGATTGACAACCCTAGGTTTTCAGTATCTATTAAAATAAGGTAGGTCTAACTTAAGTGCTGTTTGTGGTACATGGAATTTTTTTTTTAAAGAAACATGTTAGTGTAATAGTTACACTATGATATATGTAATTCTGTTAATGTAATATTACACATTATAATAATTTCCTTACATGTGAAGACTACTGAGATTTTTGACCCCAGATGGTGAAAGAATATCTGGGGCAAGTAATCCCAAACTTAGATAGTAGAACCAGCACAGCCTTTGACTACTTACCCAGATAACATACTGGATGCTGGGAGTTTTCTTGCAATCCAAATGACATGAAAGTACAAGTTAAAAAATCTAGGGTTCCACGAAAGAAAAGCAATGCATAGTCTGTATCATCACAAGCATTTACTTTGTGAGCTGTTGGAGGCCAGAGCCACAGTTGCTGTTGGCTATAAAGGGAAGGGGAACAAAACTGGGAACTGGTCCCCACAGCTGCTGTAAGGAACACATCCTGCTTCCCTTCATCACTTTCTAAACTTCTGTAAACTGTTGCTTTGCATTGCTTTGTACCACTTCATCTGCTATTTATCCACACATCCCATGTGGCTTTTGCATATTTGTCAGTTAAGTTTCAGGAAAGGGGAACTATTATAAATTGGAATTTTTTCCAGAAAATATACAAAATAGTGATGTTTATTTTAGAATCTTTTGGGCACCCTTGCTCAATCTCTGTAAAATTTACCATGTATATTTCAGAAATGTGATATAATTGGGAAATGCTAAATTAAATAGTAGTTTCAATACATTAAACTCATATGTCTTTATTTAAAAAAAACCCTCTTTATCTTCCAACAGTAATCTTTTATTTATTTATACTGTTATTTATACATTTCCATGGTAACTCCTCCTTATGGAGGGGGGCTTTTTATACAGTTCAGGTAACTTACTATCTAATGTTTTCATTCCTTGGAATTTTAGGATCCATGAGGACTTAAAAAGAACAGTTGACCTGTGTCAAAAAGCTGAAGCAACTGGAGTTTCATGGATTACAGTACACGGGAGAAGTGTAGAAGAAAGACATCAGCCTGTACATTATGATGCAATTAAAATAATTAAACAAAGCATGTCTATACCTATTGTGGCTAATGGAGACATTAAAACTTTAGAAGATGCTGAAAATGTTCATCACTTGACAGGAGCAGATGGTAAGATTAAGCATACTCTATTTTCTAAGTAAACTTATGAAACAGATTTCAAAGTATTTATTTTGGCTGTAAGTAGGACATGATTTGAGTGCTTTTCACTCTCTGAGGAGACAAATGAAAGAGGATGTTTTAGATGCCTTATAAACTCATAAACAGAATCACTTGTAATCATCAGAGCACTAGAGCACTGTTATTCAAAGCCACAAATAATGATTTCTGAGACAAATTACAAAAGCTCGTTGCTTAATTATGCTATCTCATCACTCAGTAGTGGAGTTCAGGGGCACCTTCAGACATTCATTCTGTCTCCTTTATGGAGCTGATCATCTTTTAAAGAACTGTAAACTTCCACTTGGAAATCTCTACTTCCTGCGCACAGGAGCAGATTTCTTACAGTAAGAATATGGCAGGAAAAGGAAATATTGTTAAGCCAGATACTTAACAGTTACGATGGTTAGCTTCAAGGACACAGTGAAGCATTGCACTCCTAGATCAGTATGTATTTACCTTGTCTTACACTTCAATGGTAAAATTTTGGGGTACAGGATTGCCCTGCAGTTAGATAGTCACAATAGATTCCTGCAACTGTCTATGGTTTCAAGACAATATGGAAATTCAGTATATGTTTTGAAGAGCTGATCTGTATCTACATACTTTGGATCTCAAAGCTAGAGAATAACAGGACAGAGAACAGTAGCTAGTGTCATAAGGAAAAGTTCATGTGGCAGGTTTCTTTTGACACTATTGATGTTTAATAGCAACAACAAAAACTACTTGAACCAAACTGTCATGCTGCTACAGTGACTTCCCCCCCAAATACAAAGCAGTAAGGAAGTACATAACAGAAAAGAATGTTCTCATAGCCCAGCTGACCTTCTTCAATAGCAAAAATGTAAAGCATCAGGCTTTTTCTGTTGCTTGTTTTGCATCAGGCAAAATAAATTTGTCATATTTGATCATCCTATTTTTTAAGAAGAGACTAAGTGTGATAGATTATATGTTGACAGTGCAGGAAAACAGAATTCCTTAATTGCAGAAAAATTAAAATAGAACTTGTATGGGTTTATCTGACAATTTGAGATTATAGTTGCAAATACACTGGCTTGTTCAGAAAGATTTACTGCAGACCAAGAGCCCTGAGATTTATATAATTGAGACATTGAGCTCCTACTGGAAGAAAGATTCTAGGTCAGCGAATCAGCTGAGTTGCACTAAAAATGACTAAATTTAGCATATTGCTACTCTTGTGTGTTTCCATCATAATTTTATGTTAAAAAGACAGGCTTGTATGTGTGTAACAAATAAAATACTGTTGAATTGCAGTTTAAAAAGCAGGGAAGAAAGGCTTCTGTGTCCTGTGTTTCGTTTCAAAATTTCTGGAAGGATACATCATCCAGTTGAATGTGTTGACAGGTGTTGTAGGTACTCTGAGGTTTGGGTTGTTAAATAGATTTCTCTGGTGTAGCTATAATGCTCGTCCTTGTTCTCCCATTACTTGTCTGTAGGCTTTGGGTGGTTGTCCTAAGGGGTGCTATACAAAATCTATAGGAAGATTTAATGTAAAATTTAAACTAGATAATGTAACTTACTGCTTTAATTTCTGATTTGAAGGTATAATGGTGGCTCGAGGACTCTTAGCAAATCCGGCTATGTTTGCAGGATATGAAGAGACACCTTTGAGGTGCATCCAGGACTGGGTTGACATTGCTCTTGAGCATGGAACTCCTTTTACGTGTTTTCACCACCACTTAATGTACATGATGGAACGGATAACTTCAAAACAAGAAAAAAAAGTTTTTAATGTTTTATCAAGTACCTCAGCCGTACTAGATTATCTGAATGACCATTATGGTGTGTGATAACTGAAAGTATTTTAGTTGTACGTAAACTTGTATCTTGCAATTGTCGATACATTGTTGAAGTTTTAATTGGGTTCCTACCGTTTAGTCACATTCATATATTGCGTAAGTATTTTCAACATAGTGTAACATTATGATCAGGGTGATACTTTATATTTTTAGTATTTTTATGTCAGCATTTTTCACTCCAGAAAATATTCCAGATTCCACAAATGTGGAATTCTATTTACAATGCATTACTACACAGAGGGTTGATTATTGTAAGACTCCAGTAATTTATTTTTTCACCAGACAATTGCTTACAGCAATATGTTTGCAAAATTAGGGCCTTTCTTACATGAAACCTCCTAAAATCAGAAGGACTACTCATAAATAATACCAAGAATTCCAGACCAAAAGAATATAAGGGGAGCAATTATAGAAGTTTTTGCTTTAACTGTCATAAGCTGTACTTTTAAATTTGAGTAGATTTTTCAGGCTTAAAGACTGTGAGGCCTTGAATCCCAGCATAGTATCATCATTTAAATTAGATGTTCCTTTTGCAGACTAAAACTTTCTAAACTTACTTACAACTCAGAAAAATTCCACACTTCATATAGTGAAAGAAACCTGGAATAGATAAACGATAACGGAAAGAAGGAAAGAGTAAAGTGAAGAGATAGTTTAAACTAAGTACAAACTTAGCTGAATCTAAAATACAAGACTTGAAAGTTCAATCTAACTAAATTCAGTTTTGTTTATCTACTGTATAATAATTATATAAAAGATTAAATCCCTGTCATCTACCAAAACAGAACTTTATAGGTCAAAGAAAAGCTGACAGATTCCCTCAGTGGGGCTCTTGCAGTCCTTTCTGCCTGCTGGCATGTTGTTTATCAAAGCATGACAGCCACTTGGCTTTGAATCTTTGTATAGGAGGGAAATAGTGAAAATTGGAACAAGATAATAACATTACACACCAGCTGCATTTGTTCTGCAAGGGAGATTTCACAAATCTATGCAGTACAATTATTTGTAATCAAATAATTTGTTTTCTTTATATGTTTACACAGAAATTCATACCAGAAATTGCTTAGTTTTCTGACTCTGATACTTCTGTGAATATACAAGTGAATAGTTCTAAATTTTCTAAATAAATTACTTGGTTTTGTATACATTTTTTTTTTTTATTACACTATAAGCTGTGACAACCTGGGGGAGGGGAGGTTGCTTTTGATGCTACTCCCCAAATCTTTTAATTGTTTAGATACCTGAATTCTCAAAATTTTTTTTAATGCGATCAAGTCTAGTTCACTGTTTGAGACAGCAAAGTTACGTAACTCTTCTGATATGGTCACCTTCCTGATGTGTTAACAAATGGAAAACTACAGACATAGTTTGCTATCCTAGGCTAATTGAGACAATCTCTACAACCTTTTTTGGTGCTATAGGTTCTCCATTCCTTTAGACAACTATTTTTTTTTACTCTTCTGGATTGTAATGTTTTCTTGACATTGGATGAGCACAATTATGTATAGCATTCCAGGTAAAACACCAGCAATGTCTTCTGCAGTTAATACTTCTGTTTCTAATGCCTCATTTTTCCTCAACTAATATTCATCATGTAATTTATGAGCTCCCAGTTTTACAGCAAAAGTTCTTATTTCCCAACTGCATGACATTGTACTGCTGAATTTTCAGTCTCAAGTTCATCCAACTATAGTGCAATACTCTCCTCAGTTCTGAAAATGCCTCCAGCCTTCTGCATCAAAATTAAAAAGTAAAACAATACAACTGAATTGTAGAAGAAAGGGATTCTTGAAAGTGTTAACCAAGCCTCATGTTAGCATTTTCTTAAGATTTTTATGATTTGGCAAGCAACTATTATTTGCTGTGAACTGTCCCATTAGCCACAAGGAGCAGAGAAGAAAAAGTTATTTATTATAATCAAATAACATAAATGCAAGGCTTTTTGTGTAATCAAATAACATAAATGCAAGGCTTTTTTTTGTGTGTGTGTGTGTAATAATGGGGAAATTGAATTTTAGAGGACTTGAAATACCTTGACCTATTTAGGAACTGAATAGTTGATGATTTTGAAGGCAGCAGTTGTTGTGCCTGTGTGAGATCAATCATAGAGATTTCTGCCTGAAGTACAAGACCTAGGTTGCTGTTAATATCGCTACTAATTAAGGAGTGCTTGATCTGGCCAATTATGCATCATAAAAGTCAATGGAAGTTTATCATCCCTTTTTGAGGGTGAAATGAATTGTACACCTTCTTCCCTTGTGAATTTTGTATGCATCTGAACACACTCCACTGTGTTGACATAGAATAAACTGCAAAACTGGAGTCTTAAAGCCAAACTCTGAACAGCCATACTGTTCAAATAGACATAAATTGCTAAAGATGGGAGTTAGTTATTTAACTCCCAGTGTTGTTTTAGAATATGGTCATATTTCTCAATGTAAGTAATTTGAATATGGGAAAATTTACTCATCTCCAGTTTAAAGCCACTAGATATATTCCTTCCCTGTATATGTTACTTGTAACATCACCAGGTACTCAGTCTTTCTATTTTCTAATGTTCAAATTTTTAAGAGTTACTCTGCAAGTAACATAACATATGCAGCTTTGTTTCCTATTTTAGGTCCTTTGCCTCCTGTAACTGATCCAGCTCTTTATTTTAAGCCACCCTGCCCAACAATGCCATATTCTCATAATACCTATACTTTCTTGCAACTTTTACCCTGCTGCAGTAACCCCAGCTCCCTCACACAGCCTATACAATCCCATTTTCTCTATTCTCTACTGTTGTTTCTTAGGTCTCTTCTCTGTCTTGGGTTGATGGCTGGGCAAATGCAGTGTGTGATGATGAGACAGCTGTCGTACAAGCCAAACTAGAATGGAACAAGTTTGAACTTTCTCTTTGCCTTTCTTTCAGCAGAGAATTAGATTTCTGTCCTCTAACCAGCTGCTAATACACCGGCATTTCATATTTCTACTTCTGAATGCTTTGTCACCTTACTGGTGGGAGGAGAAGGTATTTCTTTTAACGGTAATGTTTTAAGGTTCACAAGTTTTTTTCCTAAAGCAGCCAGCCATTAGATATATTGTATGGCATCATATTTATCACACTGTGGTTCACTGTAAGATAGGCAGCCTTAGATCAACAACCCAGACTTCTACAACTTCAGTTAGAATACCTTTCTGAGATCTTACGAAGCCCCTGAAGTGAAAAAGCAGGCTCGGAGTCTGGCAGCAGGGATGTGCAAATATAGTCCTGTAAGTATGAGGCTAGGCTATTGGGAGGGCAGCTTACAGTGCTAGTAAGAGGTGAGTAAGCAGCTCAGAAATGGAAACTGCTCTGGAGTTAAAGGAGAGAAAGTCTTTAATAACATTTTAACAGCTTAAATAAAGTATAATGGCTGTAGGCAAATAGGTAAAACGTAATAACCAGGACACCCTAAGAGGTTATGTTTTGTCTATGCTTCTGATTAAATATGTTTATGAAAACATGTTAGAAATACTTCTTAAAACCCAGGCTGTTTCTACTGTGGCGATTGGATTGAAATGGCTGGTTGTATCGCTCTCCAATATTTGTTATGCATAAACAATTATTTGGGATGTAACCTTTCATCCAGACATTGCTTGGCAGCAGCTAGGAAAATGTTAACACACTGGCTCCATCCCCACGCCACAGACCTGGGAAATTTTTAAGTGTAAACAATTTCAGATCGTGAGCAGCTGCAAACAACTCTGTTCAAAACCGCTTATGCAAGAACTTCCTACCCATTTCAGTTCGAATGGATTAGAGTAACAAAGAACTGCTATTCACAGCATTTAATCTGACTCATTTTGATGGAAATTAGTTGGGACAGAATTCTCAAAAGCAGGTGGCTGTGTCAAGAGGGCTGGTGATGCCCAGCTAGACAAGGTAACCTCTTCCACCAGCAGCACCTCAGGATCTGTTAGGGCTGCAGGCAAGTCAATAAGCTGCTGAGTGGGCCATGGCCTGAGCTAACTGAACAGGGTGCGGAAAACTCCTGGATATGACAAGTGAAATTGCTGAACGTGACATACAACAGTGTGAGAAGCTGGCAAAAGCTGCAGATAGCGCTGGGAGGGATGGCTGGATTTCACTGGTGGTTAAGGGGGAGTTACGTGAAAAACAACTGAACTACACAGATAACTGGAGAGTAGTTTTGAGGGTCCTTTCGGGCCAAGAGTGCCTGATAACCATATCAGTACCTCAGTAACACCACGTAAGGCCAAGACTGCCCAAGTAACAGTATCAGAAATACTGGGTGTGGGTACAGATACAGCAAAACTAGGAACGGAAAAGTGATTAGGGGAGGTTTATGCAAGGGCAAAGATGGGAAGTTACAAGGGTGGCAAAGGAGATGGTCAAGAAATGGGAAAATGGGTACCAAGGTATGGAAACAATGTGCTTGGAGCCTCACTATGCTGATAAAACGCACTGCACAGGACAGTAGGATAGAACAGGATTTTCTGAAGGAATATTGTTTCATTCATGAGGTCCAAACAGACCTGTTTGACACCGAGGCTGTTGTTTGGTTGTTATTTGTGGTGTCTTTATGAATACTGGGCCTATTTTCCTTGAGAAAACAGATTTACAGGATCTTAATACATTAAGGTAGTGTAACACATGGGGGGCATGGATGGACGGACACAGTATTTCAACTGAACTTCAGAAACTAATGAGCGTGCTAGAGAGCAGAGTTGAAGTCCCTGATCAAATAAGCTTGAATCATGGACTGGTGGGATGATCACAGCAAGATTCTGCAGCAAAATGCTTACAACCATTGCCTGAATGTGAAAAAGATACTAATTTTAACCTTTCTCAACGTGTTGATCCTTGCATTTTCCAAGAGAGCTGTGGTCCCTTAGTAAATTCACGCCTACCGTCAGACTCGGCTTTCCAGCGGCCCTACGCAAACCCCTCAGCAGTCGTTACTGCATGTCTCCCCCGGGCCCTCTACCCCCGGGAAGCCGGGGCGGTAGCCAAGGATGGCCTCTGGGAAGGGAGGAGGACGGCGGAGAGCCTCCAGCTCCACCAGGGTAGGACCAGAGGGGACCCTTCCCTCGGGCCTGCCCGCACCTTTCCCCTGCTGGGACGGCGGCCACCTCCGCACCGCCCCC
>NW_008796221.1:3498492-3507933 GCF_000699145.1 Aptenodytes forsteri | reverse complement strand
CCGTGGCAATGGGGCCTGCGGCTGGGGTGCCACGGGCCCGCCTGAGCCGCTCCTTCCTCCGCAGACCTGCCGGGACGATGACTTTCCAGTGGACGGCAGTTGCCACCTTTCTGTACGGTGAAATAGGAGTAATTCTCGTGCTCTGCCTGCCGTTTATTTCTCCGCTGAGGTAGGACTTCAGTGTGCTGGACAACCCCAGCTCTGTCTTGTCACCGAATTCGGGTTTATTTTACATTTTTGTTTTTATAAACACTGAGTTTTGCTGCATCTTAAACTAACAGTGAACTAAGCTGAAGGAATGCTGTTCGGGACTTGAGCATCAGGAGTTTCAAGAATCATAAGCCTCTTTTAAGGAACCTTATGTTTGCTTTACACACACTGCTGATTCATCCGAGCAGCAGTTGGGGTTCCCAGGATGAGCCCCATTGCTTTGCTTCAGCAAGTGGGACGTCGTCTCCCAGTCTTCTCCCGGGGGCTTTTGGAGTAGCCAGCGTACGGGAGGGCATCTGGCTTCCCTTGCTATGAGCTCAGTAAGAAAGGAGAGGATGGTGCAGCCTTTTCGGGAGTTGTTTGTCAAGTTTGGGAGGAGCAGCTTTACAGCGTTTTGGTGTGCACTAGGCATTGTGGGTGCTGAACACGTAAGAGACATCTGATATTCAAAGCTAACCGCATACAGCGTGTGTAAGGGCTGTAAGAAATTTGTGATCATTTGTTTTAAAAAATGCAGACTTCAGCTTGATGCAAAAGGTTCAGGACTACTGAAATAAAGGCCTCTATAAACTTATATGTAGATTAGGAAAATAATAACACTTCTGGAACACAACACAAACATTAAGAAAAATAATTCATTCTTGTAAAATAAATGTCCTTAGTAAGGGAAAGAAACAAAATGTGTTAATTACTCTTATTGTATGCAAAGGCCTGGCTTACAACCTTATCTTAAGATTGTTTCCTGTAAGTAGCTCCTAAAATTTGGTAATGTTATTTTTATTTCTTACAAAGAAAGCTAGCTTCTCTACAAGAAGCAAGAGAAACAGAGTTATGATTTCTTTCCAGAATATCAGTAATTCTAAAAAAAAACCCAAAAACCACAAAACCTGAAAAAAACCAAGTAGGATAAAACCTTAAAGCTTTTAAAAAAAATTGCCACTGTCTCAGTGTGGTGTAAAAACTGTTACATGTTTGTTTTCTGCATCTTCAGATATATTTAGAATGAAGAATGCAGCTTTTATGGTAATATGCTAAGGAACAAAACCTAAAACAAAACCGTGGAGAGTCTGAATTTAACTACATAAACCTGTGGAAGAGTCTTCAAAACAGTTGGATCATCCACAGCCGATATCAATGATTAGTCATGTTTCCTCAACTTCAGAAGTTGAAACTGTTCTAAAATCTAATTCAACCTCTGATTTTTACAAGCTGGCTTGTGAGGAGTTCAGCATTTCAACATAGATTATTGAGTTCTTGTATTTTCTGTTGTTTTCCAATCAAAAGTGCAACTGTATGTAAGAAGGGAGAAGTATTATGGGAGTTGTAATCATCAGATTATTAATGGCTTATGTGAGGAAACTAGCTGCAAGAATTTCTTAAGGCTGATTACACATGCACATTACATTGGGAGTACTGAAATAGGTTTCACTTATGACATAAATAGGGCTTGAATCCAGTCTTTGTGGCTGAAAAGCAAATTCATAACCTGCAGTGTTACCAAAATTTATTCAAACATTAAACACAGGATAGATTTTTGCCCTTGGTTTGTAGCATTCAGCTATTCCTTTGAACAGTGGTTTCTGAAAGAGTGAAATAGCTTTATCCTTTATGTGACATGTTCAATTATCTTGTTAACAAAACTGTCACAGGAATCTTGTGGGGTTAAAGATTAGATTTAGCTGCTGTGACAGTACTGGAGGGCAGCAGTTCTGCCTTGCGCATCTTGGTGGCCTGGGAGCTGGTTCTGTCAAAGCGGTAAATCATGCACGATTAACGACAGACATGAAACTGCTGTTCTTTAAAGTTTTGATTTACTCGCTTGTCACTCTTAGATTGTTTGCCTCTTTTGTGCCTGCATGGTTTTTGGATAATGAATTCCTTTTCAAATTTGCTAACAAGCTTTTAAGTTCCTGGGAAATAAATAAATTGACAATATAAAAATATAAGTACGCAAAAAGAACTGTACTGTCAAGTGCGGTACATCTGTAGAGGTGGCCACTATTATAATTTGGAAGGATTATATTTATGTGACTTCTGTCACCAAAAGGAAATGCAGCATTAATAAATGTTGTCCTGGTTTCAGCAGGGATAGAGTTAATTTCCTTCCTAGTAGCTGGTACAGTGCTGTGTTTTGGATTTAGGATGAGAACAAAGTTGATAACGCACCGATATTTTAGTTGTTGCTAGGTAATGCTTACACTAGCCAAGGACTTTTCAGCTTCCCATGCTCTACCGACTGAGAAGGCTGGAGGTGCACAAGAAGCTGGGAGGGGGCACAGCCAGGACAGCTGACCCAAACTGGCCACAGGGATATTCCATACCATGTGACGTCATGCTCAGTACATAAACTGGGGAAAGCTGGCCGGGGGGGCCGCTGCTCGGGGACTGGCTGGGCATCGGTCGGCGGGTGGTGAGCAATTGCATTGTGCATCACTTGTTTTGTGTAGTATTATTGTTATTATTATTATTATTATTTTATTTCAATTATTAAACTGTTTTTATCTCAACGCACGAGTTTTTCTCACTTCTACTCTTCCAATTCTCTCCCCCATCCCACAGGGGCGGGGTGTGTGTGAGCGAGCTGCTGTGTGGTACTTAGTTGCCGACTGAGGTTAAACCACGACAAATGTGAATGTTGATACTTGTTGAGGAAAAATAAGTGTGAAAATATAACATAGGAAGACTTTGCAGTAAAGAGATATTATTTGTAGCCTGAATATAACTTGGCAGTATAGTTGGTCTAAGGTCATGCCTCAAAAGAATCACTTCTTAAGAGGAGATCAGTATGAAACTTGGAGAATTGCATGTTTAAAGAGTTAGCAAGTTGGCTTCGTTTGAGTTGTAGCTTGGTTTAATTAAAGTAAGCTTTTCGGTTGATACATACTATGACTGTCTGCTATAAAGAATTCAGATTATAGTAAAAGACTTAAATGAGTTTTTTGCACATACAGTGCTAAAATATTTTAATTCTTGCTGGTGCAGAACCAGAAGGAACCATTGGAGATGATGCTACAGTCTAATTTAGATTAGGTTCATAGTAGGTTGGAAACTGCTTTGTTAAAGGACAAATTTTAACAGTCTGGAGAATGTAGAGACTCTTAACAAAAGTTGGAAATTTTACCTGATATAATCAGACGGTGACTAGCATGCCTGTGTTACATCCCTAATGGCATACCTAGGTATTACTTCATTAGTGCAGTAGCACTGATTCTAACCTGCAGCAAAGGTTAGGAGCTCTGTAGCTGCTCTGTTGTTGTCTCTTGTGGGTTTCAGTTCATTTGAGCACATTAGATGTTCATTTGTGCTGCAAGTGTGAATTCTTGCAGAGCCCTCCATGCGGTAATATTGAATAGGCAATTGATTGTTTAAACAAACAAAAAATAATGGTCTTCACCACCATTGGGCCTCTGAAGTTGCTCCTTAGCCAAGAAATTTATGCTCTTGAAAGAGGTTTTAACACTTGACAAAATATATACATGAGACTTGTCCTTTTGTTGTCATTTGCAAGTTAGAATGTAATAACAATCCTTATACTTTATAATTATGCAGATTCATCAATGTAAAAGATAAGCCTTCTGAAGAAGGATGGTAGAGACAATCTTAATTTGTGGAGGTTTTTTTTTTTTATTTGGCAACAAGGAGTGTAACTGGGTAGAAATAAAAATGATGGAATGGGTTTTACAGTCTTTACCCCATCCCTGAGTTTATTGTAGACAGGACCCAACACAAAGTAATGCTAGCCAAAGTAAAAGCTAAAATAAACGTATCTGGAGAGTACCTGCTATTGTGCGAGAAGTTTTCAAGTTGAACCAACTGTCTGCCTGTATTGACAAGAAACAAAAAAAAGACAAGCAAGTTGTATTGTTGGAAAAGTTACGTATACCTAAATTATACTGCAGTTAAAGCAGCTGTTTAAAGCTGACCTTACATGTCTCGTATCAATAACAAGGCTCTCTTCTGTGGGGTTATGATGCTCTTCTTTTAGTGTTTAATTATTTTTTAATAACACAATGCTATTTTACAGATGGCAGAAGATTTTTATGATTCCTCTATGGAGCAAAATGGCAGTTTTTTGGAACAAGATGTTCCTTACAATAATAGTTTTACTGATCGTCTTGTTTCTTGGTGAGTGTTAAATAATTTCTTAACAAATGGGGAAAAAAAAAACGGTATATGGAGTTCACGGCACTAGATTAATTGAAAGGATTCAAGCCTAATGTAAATCAGCTAATTTGTTTAAAAGTTCCACAGTAGACTGGAAGAGGAGAGCGCTTATACTGCATTTGTGTTGGGAATCCAAATGCAATAGTAATGTAGTAGTGAATGAGGAGGGAAAATGGAGCTTGGTCTAGGCTGCTACTTGGTTTCACTTTCTCACACAAGTAAATGAACTTGAAATGTTTGATACCAGAATTTGGCTGAGCTGCTCAATATGCAGTAGATGGCACTCTTTCTCTTGGTTGCTGTTGAAATAGAAGACCAGAAAAATATGTCAAAGCAGTAGGCTATTCAAGTACTTTTGCTCAGCACAGATACAAAACAGCTGTTGGCTACATTTGTTATGAGTAGATCCTAAGGTCTATCAAGTAGGAGTAAAGCTTTAGTGAAACTGCACCTTGAATGACGACCATATGCCTGACTGATTTCATTTAATGTCTGTCTTGACTGTTTTGTGTGGTTTGTGTGGTAAGTATCTCCTGTATTTCATTGATGGAAATTGTTTTCCTGTGTTTCAGTGATAGTAGTTGTTCTCCTCCATGGATAGAAGTGTTTCAAGCACCTTACAATGAAAATGCTATTTAATTCCAAGCTACTTAAAATACAAAGAAAAAATACGTGGTTTTATTGTCTGCTGAGAGAAACATACAGATGCACTACATATATAACAAAGTCAGACTAGACCGCAATACTATATTCCTAATATTAAAAAAAGTACTGGAAATGCACATAAACTTTTTTTTCATTTCAGATGATCTTTTGTATTATCTTTAGAAGTAGATCCTTCAGTAAATGGCTTAAGATTGAGAACTGATGGATTTAATTTACTCTCCTTAAAAACCAATTGAAAACTTTGATCAAAATTTGCTTTTGAGTCGGTGATGATTATTGATTTTGTGGAAAGACAGATTTGGGCTAAAGTAAAGCAGTGGTGAGATGCTTGCCCCATAGCATAAGATGATAGGTTACTGCAGGACTAGAATCTTCCCATGGCACAGGAATATGGACTTTTGTTTGGTCTTAGTCTTTGTTGCATTGTTTGACATTTTACTTCAAATCTTTTCTTTTTTTCCCCTCTCTAAATAACTTAAGAACATAAGAGACAGTCATAAGTGATATTTACTCTCACGTGCTTTTCTGAGGAGTTGATTTTGTCTGCTTAGAGAAATGCAGCAGCAATTTAATAACACACGTCCGAAATATTCTGCAAGAACTGATGATGTGTCATGAAATGTGTATTTTTGTTGATGTGCGAGGAGGAGATTTTAGGTGCTCTATGGCCTTAGGTATGTATGATGACCTTAAGTTTACAGATTGTAATACGAACTCTTAACTGGGCTTAGCTTTTGTTTTTATGTAGGCATAAGTCCTAATTAATTATTTTGTCCTTTGAAAAGTGTTGGCAGTGTATTGGTCCTTCTGCAGAACTATCAGGAGTATATGATGGATGAAAGGAAGCTGAAAGATGGATGAAAGGCAGATGAAAGAAAGCTGAGGTGTAGCTTACCCCCTCTGTTTTGTTTATGTTCAACACTGTTACTACAGTATTCCTGTTTTGATGGATGTTATAGAAATAATTTTTTCCCTCTCTGATTCAAGTATAAAGTAGATGCTTCATTACTAAAATACATGCTTATCTTAACAAATTCCATATGAGGCAAATACTTCAGAAGGCATCTCTTCTTTTTGCCTTCTCTTTCTCTTTTCTCACTGTTTGTCCACTGGCTGGATTTTAATTCGGTTGTCAGCAGTGACATTTTGACGCTGTCTGTAGGGACTCTGGTAGCATTTGTAGAATGTGTTGCTTTGGCCTGATCCCTGGTGGCTGGGTGCAAGTGTTTGAAATGACTGTTCAAGCATGTTTTGGGCAATGATTTGGCATATCTCTGAAAATATGTTATATCGCTTCAGTGATTTATCAAGACCTATCTTTAAAATGTATGGATAACATAAGTGATGTCACTATTTCTCCTGTGCCTGTTTGCTGAACAGAAAGTCCAAATACGTATTTCTGGTACTATGTCTGGCTTATCATACGTGCATACCCAGAGATGTGAATAAGAACAAACTGTTTTTGTTTGCAGATGCTGTTAGAGAAGTTAAGAAGTACTCAGCTGTTCATGTGAATGAGAAGGCTGCAAATGTCAATGCCAATGCATTTGATCATATTCAGATGAAACTCTTCCGATCGCAAAGAAACCTCTATCTCTCAGGTTTTTCCTTATTTCTTTGGCTGTAAGTATAACATTTTTCTAATTTCGACATAGCATGTTTCTTACAGGAACTATCACACAAAGTAATGCAACTATAAAAAAGATCAGAAGTCCGATTTCAAGAGATTAAAGAATTGTGAGCAGACTGGCTATGAGGCAAGTAAGATCAGTAAGATCTTACAAATGTTTGAAGATTGGAAGGATATGTGAGCAACACATAAAAAGAAACATTTTGAGTGTTTGAGGAAACGTATTTTGCAGGAGAAGTTTCTTCAGGGAATACTCATTTCCTTCCTTAAACTTATGTCCTATGTTTTGCTTGTTTTGAACACTGAAAACTGAAATAAAAAAAAACTCAAAAACTAAAGTACTGTTAAAATAATATGTTGCAAGAAGGTATTACTGCATCCTGCTGTGTTAAGAAGCAAAGCTTGAGTCTGACTTGAACCACTTCATCTAGAGCTCAAAGTTAGGAACTCTAGGATAAGGAGAGTTTCAGATACTATTTCAGATCAAGCACTTTGTGGCAACTACTGTGATATTATGATCTTAAGTGCAGTATCCCTTTCAGGATGTTTAAATGCAGCTAATAAAACAGGGTAATGGAAAGGACAGTTCTGTACTGCCCAGCAGTAGCAGTCAAGACTACCTATGAATCTTCACAGTAGCCATAACAACCTGCAGATCTTAGCTAGGCAAGGAGCACATGAACTAATTGGACACAGATAATGTGAATGAATGGAAACAGACATGTTGGTCAGTCGATTTCCTATTTGTACATTTTTATGGTGACGCTGGGAAAAGAATGCTGGCCCTCTTTTGAATTCCTTCAGTGAGCTGCTTGACATTGCCTAGATACACAAGAGGAACACAGAACAAGGAGATGCCTGGAATCAGAATTCTGACAAACTTCTTCCCCTTGGAGTGATGTATGGCCATTTTAGCTGATCATTGAGGAGCATTGTACATAAAGAAGTGTCAACGAAAAATTTGTACAAAACTTGAGCAGGAAAACTTTGGAAAAAACAAAGGTGGCCGTAGCCTTGCACAACAGTGATAGGTATGCATCATGCTCTTTGTCTTCCTTCAGAAAGGTTAAGTAAATATGCACGAATATGTTTGTGATCTCTGCTCCAAGAGAGGAATAGCTGGATTGTGTCCTACACTAGAGTTGGAAGCTGGTCCCACAGGATCCTATTCCCACTTGGCTTTCAAGGAAGAAAACTTGTCAGGTGGCCCTAATAGATTTTATTGTGGATAAAAGTTCTGCTCTTGGAAGAGGTTTGCTTGAGGCCTTTTTTTGGGCTACTGGCCTTTCACCAAGATTTAGAAGAAATAAATGCTCCTGCAGTAGTGGCTAGATCAAAGGACACTTCTTAGTAGAGCTATTCTGCTTATCCATTAAACAGGCATAATGTCTGTCAGAGAAGGGGAAAAAGTGTTCCTTGGGTTGCCTTATCCTACATTGCTACTACCATCACTCAACCAAGTTAAGACCACATGTAGGTGTGAATGGGTACTTTGATGTCCCTGGTTCATTCTTTGGGTCAGTTTTGATTCATTTTAGCACATCAGCCAATAGGAGAATTCCAGAAGAATGGTAGATGGAGATTGCCAAGATGGAGGAGGCTGGAAGCTTGTCACTTCCAGCAACACAACAAAAGCTCTTCTCCATCTATGATTCATCAATTGCAGAACACTGGGTACAGGTGAGGAAAATAACCTCCGGTCAGTGGAGGTACTGGGGCCAGCTGAGCCTTCATCTACCAACTTTCTGCACGGAAAAGAGGATGGTCATAGTTACCAAAGACTGTCCCCTAGGCGGGACAGAGGCACCCATCTGCTAATCTGACTTGGTGTCTTGGGAGATGTGGAGAGGCTGCCAAGGCTTGTCTGGCGTCCTGTTACCCTGTGCTGAACCACAGAGGGATGAGAAGGGCTGAAAACAAAATGAAAGCTAAAGAAAACATGGGCCCACTGCTCAGTGGGTCAGGGGACCAAATGACAAAGGATATGGAAAAGAGTGAGACCTTGAGTGTCTCGTTACCAACCTTACATTACATTGTTTCTTACTGGTAAGGTCTGCTGTTTGGCCTCCCAATTCTCTGGGCCTTCTAGGAGAGTCGGCGGGAATGTAACATTACCCACAGTAGCAGAAGATGCAGCTAGGGAGTACTTAAGCAGAGTGGACATGTGCAAGTCCGTGACATCCTAGGATGTGATGTATCACTAGCCCTTGTTCTCGTGGGGGAACTTCCTGGACATCTGCTGGAAATACAACACGGCAGAGAGGAAGTAGTCTAGGAGGTTCCTGGAGTGTGTGGAAGACAACTTCCTGACACAGCTGGTAAGGGAGCCTACCAGGGGAGGTGCATCACTCGACCTGCTGTTTACAAACAGAGAAGGACTGGTGGGAGATGTGGTGGTCGGAGGCCGTCTTGGGCTTAGCGACCATGAAATGATAGAATTCTCCATTCTTGATGGAGTAAGGAGGGGGGCCAGCAAAACCGCAACCATGGACTTCCGGAGGGCGGACTTTGGCCTGTTCAGGATGTTGGTTGAGAGAGTCCCGTGGGAGACGGTCCTGAAGGGCAAAGGGGTCCAGGAAGGCTGGACGATCTTCAAGAAGGAAGTCTTAAAGGCGCAGGAGCAGGCTGTCCCTGTACGCCGTAAGAAGAACGGGCGGGGAAGACGACCGGCCTGGCTGAACGGGGAGCTCTTGCTGGGACTCAGGAAAAAAAGGAGAGTTTACCGCTTGTGGAAGAAGGGGCAGGCGACTCAAGAAGAGTACAGGGATCTC
>NW_008796221.1:3474629-3496767 GCF_000699145.1 Aptenodytes forsteri | reverse complement strand
AAAGAGTGGTTAAACATTGGCACAGGCTGCCCAGGGAAGTGGTTGAGTCCCCATCCCTGGAGGTATTTAAAAGACGTGTAGATGAGGTGCTTAGGGACATGGTTTAGTGGGCATGGTGGTGTTGGGTTGACGGTTGGACTCGATCTTAGAGGTCTTTTCCAACCTTAATGATTCTATGATTCTTGCATGCAGAGGGAGTTGGCCAATGTCATTGCAAGGCTGAGCTCTGTCATCTTTGAAAGATCATGGTGATCGGGGGAGGATCCTAGTGACTGCAAAAAGGCAAACATTGCACCTGCCTTCAAGAGGACAAAAAGCAGGATGTAGGGAACTAGAGACTAAGCAGCCTCACCTCCCTGGAAAGGTTATGGAGCAAATCTTACTCAAAGCCATTTCCAGGGACATGAAGGATACAATGACTTGGAACAGCCAGCACGGATTTACTGAGGGGAGATCATGCTTGATCATCCATGTTGCCTTCTGCAATGAGATGACTGGCTGTGTGGATAAAGGGCAGAGCAGTGGATGTTGTGTGCCTTTAGCAAGGCCTTTGATATAGTCTCTTGTGGTATCCTGATAGCCTAACTGTGGGGGGATATGGGCTGGAGAAGTGGAGAAAAATGTGGGTGGAAAATTCTCTGGGCCTTTGGGCTCAAAGGATGATAGTAATGCAGATTCCAGCTGGTGCCCCTCAGGGATTGGTACTGGGCTCAATACTGTTTAATGTCCTTATTAACAACCTGGATGATGGAATTGAATGTGCTCTCGGCAAGTTTGCAGACAGTACCAAATTAGAGTGGTTGACATCTCAGAGGGCAGGGCTGCTGTTCAAGAGAACTAGACAGGTTGGAGAAATGTGCTGCCAGAAATCTCACGAAGCTCAACAAAGGCAAATGGAAAGTCTGTTGTCTTACAGGATAACCACGTACAGCATCCAGGCTGGGGACTGGCTGGCTGGGTAGAAAGCAGTTTTGCAGAAAAGGACCTGGGGATCCTGGTAGACAGCCAATCATGTATTGAGCTGTAATAGCAAGGGTGTAGCCAGCCGGTCAAGAGAAGTGGTCGTTCCCCTCTATCTGGCACATTTGGTACTGCAGCTGCAGGACCATGTCCAGTTTTGACTCCCCAAAATACCGGAGTACTGCAGCGGGGGTACCGAGAAGGTTGGGGGCTGAAACACATGACCTATGAGGAGAGGATGAGGGAGCTTGGCTTCAGCCAGAAAGAGAGACATTGAAGGGGAGATCCTATTGCTTTCTACAGCTATCTAGTGGTAGAATGTAGAGAAGATGGAGCCAGCTCTTCTCAGTGGATCCACACAGGAATGACAAGAGTCAACAGGCCAGGAACCTGGGAAATTCTGACTTGTGATAAAGTACTTTTTCTACTATCAAGAGCGGTCAAACACTGGAACAAAGACCCTGAAAGACAGTGGAATCTCCATCATTGGAGACGGTGGGAGCTCAACTGGACAAGCCTCTGAGCAATCCGCTCTACCTGTTTCTGCTTTGGGCAGGAGCTTGGACAGGACGACCTCTGGAAGGCCCTTTCAACCTGTATGATTCTGTGATTCTGTTTTAGTAATGGTGTTTTACTGACTCCTGACTGCTGCATCTATAAATTAATAAGCAATAGTAAAACACGCTAACCCTTGGAAAAGTAGTGACATGGGGACCTTAACTTTTTTTATTAAAACCAAAAAAATAAGAAAATGAGCTTTCAATTAAAAAGCAGGGAGGAGGGCTTACCTTGAAAGCCAAAAGGTCTATTAATACGCCTTCAGTTATGAAAAAGCCAATTACTTGGATTTTCAGATTTCTTTTGAAGAGCAGCTGCATAGTTATATTACAGGAATTAATTCAGTGTTGCTTTGGCCTTTCCTTGATTCAGCAACGTACTGCTTTGAAAGACTCCAAGATGAATAATGAAAGTAGTGATGCAAAGAGGCAATTGCTAGATCAAATCGAGAGGTATTTGCAAAGCTTAGATTTGAGGTGCCATATGAGTGCTGACATTCATGCATGTTCTGATTTATACAGTATTGACAGAGTACTTTGAAGATTAATATGCTCACATTGCTAATTTTATTCTTGTAAGGCCTTTTATAAAGTTGTGTTGGGTTTTTTTTTTTGCATTGTACTCATTACCGTAATATGTTGCTTGGGTCTTGTATTCAGAGATCCATCCTAGTTAAAACACTAGGTCGTGTAAGAGTATTTCAGCCTTTAAGCAAGCAGGTCTCTGACCCTTTAATGGCTGTGGGTTTTTGGGAGGAGGAAGGTTCTGCATCAGGTAAAAATCAGACTTCTGATGGATTAAAATCTTTTCAGTCTCTTATTTTACTATTATTTGTCATCAGTGAGCCTGGATGTTTCCCTTCAGGTGCTTAAACAGTCCTCTTGTGGTTTTGTTTTCACATCTAGTGCAGAGAGAGAGAAAAGGGGTTGTTTTGGTGGTTTTGGTTGTTTGGGTTTTTCTAATTTGTGCTGTGAATTACTGTGCTGTTCACTGTGTTTCTTCACCAGTGTATTGAGACGTACTGTTACCCTTCTTACTCAGTTGGCAAAAGGGATGGCATCTCATGCAGCTCTGGAAACACAAGTAAATGATGCTACTGAAGCAGCCAAAAAATACATGGCCGAGAATGAAAGGCTGCAGGAGGTATCTTGCAACTTTTTTAGTTATTTTCTTATACAGCAAGTAGTACAAAATACTATGGGGATAGTTTGCTACTGAGTAATGTCCGTTCATTTGTTTTCTTCTGGTGGAAAAAGGAAGAACAAAGTTCTTACAATATGTAACTCAGAATACTGAATACAAATTTCAGTAGCATTTTATTAACAAAGGAAACTAAAGTAATCCAAATAAATGTTCTGTCTTTCCAGTACAAATTTCATCAAAGTAGTAATATATTCTTAAAATATCTCTTTGAATTTAATCATAGCAAAGTAAAGGGAGACACTAATTTTATTCTTTTTATCCTAAACAGTTGGCTCTTTAGGTCAGGGCTATAGCAGTCCAGTATGGAAAAGCCTACAATATAGCTGTTCTCGTGCTGGCTGTTTCTTCTAAATAAGATTTGCTCCAGTCCTGAAATGTCTTTTCTAATTTGTAAAATTGGTCTTTTGTATTTATTGTATTTTGTATTCTTGCATCTGTTTTTATGGTGGGTCAGCCAATCTCCTAATACCTTCCTTTCTCAGTAGGGCACTGCCATAGTACTAATGAGGATATTACCAAAAACTTCTTCGTTAAAATAACCACCAATGGACCAAAGACATGTTGTTTTTATGAGAAGAATGGAGAAAATTAAGCTATCATTTGTCTGTTGTGGTTCAATATACAGTTGTATGCAGGAAGGGAAGTCAGCAAAGATAATAAAGATAAATTTATGAAATCTTTTCTCATAATTTGTTGGTTTGACTTCTGTTGGGAGAGGTTGAACCGTAAGTTAGAGTGCAGATATCCATGGTATCAAGACTTCTACAGCGTTCTTCAGTCTGGCACATTGTCAAAACAAAATTCACTGCAGGTGTGTACAGGTTTCCTTCCAGTTTGGAGCAATGTCTGTGGTTACCAGCACTGTAATTTTTTTGTAATAAATCTTCAGACAAAGAGAACAGACTCTGCACAAAAAGTACTAGAAGGGATGCAGAAAAATCCCGTTGTTTGAGAGGTGTCGTAAAACAAGGATCAATAGAGTGTGTGTTAGGTATTTTCCAAGTACGAAACGATTCCAGAATTTTTGGATTTAGTATTTTGTCAAAATGATCCAGACTCCCTCCCTCAGCCATGGAATTTGTCTCTTTACTGCATACTGGTACTCCCCCACCACCACCCCCCTCTGTCCTCTTGGGATTTGGCCAAAAGTCCTCTTTTTGTTCTGCTTTCACATTCTCTTAGCAACACATTCTCTTAGCTGCTTGTAAGTGATAGCCAGAAACTGGAAACTGTATTCCTGTGTGTTTGATTGCATGGTTTGCAAAAACAGTGGTAGCCACACCTACAGCCAACATGCTGTGGCTGGATCTCCATTGTGCTGGAGGTGCAAAGTGTTCAGAATTGGTTTATTTTAACTTTATAGAGATACTATGACTTAGGTTCCTCTGTGGCTTGGCCCCTGCATTTGTGTTCATTTACAAGCGTGCTTCATTCCACCATGAGAGGGAGGCAAGAACAATTGCATATAGGGCACTGGCTGTAAGTATAAATACTGTAAGTTTACTCCAGTGTGCTAGGTCTGCACTGTCTCCTGTTCAGAGGTTCCATGGAGCACAGGATTTTAAGATAAAAGTTTACAGAAATAACTAATAGAAAGAGGGGAGCACAAAGTAAAGGAGGCAATCTGTGGCCAATTTAATGACAAATTGGCTATGGTTTTGTTACCAGCAGTCAAATGCAATCTCTGCTCTTTGGTTAAATTTTCTTCAGCTCTTTTCTTTGGATTGTTTACCAGTCTTTATAAACAGTTCTTCTTCCTAAAGTAATCTTTCCTCTCTGTTCCCACCTGTGCCCAGTAAGCTCTGATGAGTTCACCTAACAGCTGTTCGTCTCAGTTGTTCTACTTTTCTTTTTCCCATTAAGTGTTTACCACTTCTTTTGCCATTTCCATAACAGAGATGATGCTTGGTTGAATAATAGAGGCTATATGAGCAAAGGGTCTAATTATGGGGTCTAATCCTTAACTTACGATACTTTAAGTCATCCATAGCAATTGCCTTAATGATAAGAGTGTGCATAAGTATAGTAGTGCCAACATTTTCAGAGTACAGGGAGTATACTGCTCTTGTGTTTAGTCCTTACAGGGCTCTTCCTGAATCCTTTCTTAGATTTTCTTTAATTTCAGTGGGAATCTAATCTGGGTATTGAAGTATTCTGAAGATTGAAGAAGTAGCTGCAAACCTACAAGGAGAGATTTGTGATGTATTACATGATTTAAATAAGAATAAATTATTAGAACAAGTTGCACATAAACATGGCAGTGTTCTGTCACTTGCAGTCCCAGTGTAAGTCTTCTGGAAAAGCCATTTATAACCTAAACAGAAGTTGTGGGCCTGATGCAGAGATACAAAGTACTCTTACACAGGAGATAATACCATACTATTACAAGTATGCCATTACTATCAACTTAAAACATTGAACCTTTTTTGTGTGTGTTTGGGTTTTTTTTTTTTGTTTTTCCCCCCTAGAATGACTGAGTATCTGCCTGTGTCACGTTGGCACTTGATAAAACCTGTCACTTTGCATGATCAAGGCTGACATTCTCTGGCTGTTTGGCATTAATGTCAGACTAATGAAAACAAAATTAATTGTAGCAACTGTGGGTTTTAATAGGCCTTGAGTGAAAAAGGGAGCAGTAAAAAGAAAGAGTCAGCGGAAGCAACTGATGAAAAGTTGAAGGAGGAAGTTGAACATTTGAAAGCAGAGCTACAGAAGACATCAAATGGTAAGTATGGGTTAGGACTTCTTTGCAATTAAGAAAAAGATGATTTCAACACTGGATGTCAAAAAATTTATTCTAAGTATAGCATTAACTACAGCAGTTTACAGAACACTTGGGTTGTGGTTTCTTTACATTTGACTAGGAACTGGAAAAACATGCCATTGCCATCCCCATATTGTAGTAAATGTTTTCATTATGAACATGTGCACAGTGTAATTTGAACACCTTAGTTAAATTGTAATTATTAAGAAATTGAACTGATCTATTTAAGTGGTGTGGACTCATCAATGACATGACCAGGATATGGAATCAATTGCAGGTTGCTTATAGGCATCAGATTGATCTTTCACGTCATACATATCAGCCACTCTCCTGGTATAAAATGGGGAAGTATGTGGTTGAGGTTTTTTCTATAAAGTAGGGATTTGGTCAGATAGCAGAAAAGTCCTTGACTAGTATTGTAAATCTATCTATCTCCTGCAGCAGAGGTGTTAGTGTTGTTTTTTTAATCTTTTTTTTTTTTCCTACAAGGAAACATGCCTTGCAATTTGTAACATAATACTTTTGTTAGCAGCTTCCATGTTTAAGGTTTAGGTTGTCAAAACTGCTTTCTTGGCAACCCAAATTGAGATAGAAGCAGATTTTACCTGTTTGGTTCTGTCTTATTGGGATCTGTCAAGGTGTGTGATGCTTATGAACACCTGCTCATCTGAAATTAGTGTTTTTAAGATAACACTGCCTGTGACCTTGTAAGCATTAATCAGATGTTCAGACTGTAACAAAACACAGATTTTCATGGTACCAGATAGTATGTTGTCATCAAAACATAGCCCTGCTTTCCTATTGCATGGCACTGCTACAAAGCTGTAAAAATAACAACAAATATTTCATTAATAGTTTTTCATTGTCCGCTGGGAAGACAAACAAGAACTGCAGAACAGCTGTCTTCAGCTGCACCTGAAGCAACAAGAATCGTTAAGTAGAGGGTCTCATTAGTTCACATTCTCAGGCAGGTTTGATTGTAGGTTTTCTGTCTCCTGCTGTTTTCTTAAAGAAAGGGGGGAAAACTGCCTTTGAAGTGACAGGATCAATGAAAAACTTAAATGCGTATGTTTTATTTAAACTAACTGGTGGTATGTAACACTAATATAATGTAAGCTTTTCAGTGAGGAATGCTAGAGAAAGCTAAGGAATAAATAGATTTACCACACGCTGCTTCAGCTGCATTCTCCCTGTGGGCTGTTGTCCATCCAAAAGATGTATAAATTAAGGCATGCTTGAGTCTTTTGTTGGGGAAAAGTGGGGGAGAGGGTCTTTTTAAGGAATGAATAGGAAAATATTTACAACCCTTCCCCTGATGCCGTCCCCCTCATTGCCAAAACAGAAAATCCCATGGTTATGTTAATTACCATCATCAGCTAGATGGTGTTAGGTATGTCTGTCTTATTTTTTTGTAAGTTTTCTTACACGTTATTTTGAGCAAACTGATAGCCAGAAAGCTTAAAGTACTTGATAATAGCCACATCTGTAGACACAGCTTTCTGTGGAGTGTTAGAGATTTAATGTCAATCAAATTTACTGTTTTCTTCTGAAACTTCTGCAACTGAGCAGGTGAATGTTGAGTTTCATGCTCGCTAAGTGTGAGCAATGCATTATGCAGTATCGAAGTTGAGATTGAAAGGCTTGTTTTACCTCTTTTTAACAATTTTTCATGCCACTGAGCTCACATGACTAAAGTAACTTTTTCTTTGTGTCCACAAAGTCCAATCCATGGAATTTTGTGGGTATTTTGTGGGGAGGAAGGGAGTGAAGAATGGGGGGTGTCACGTAGTAATGAAGCAAGGCAAAACTAGTAAAAAAAGGAAAACTTTTCTGGTTTGGTTTTTTGGGGTTTTCTTTTTGTTTTTTTGTTTTTCAGCTGTAGTATTAGTAAGAGTAATAAATTTGGATTTTGTTCTTGTTTGGTTGGGATTTGGGGTTTTTTTTTTTTTTGCTGCTTGGATGAAAAAACAAGTATAATCTTTTTCACAGAGCAGTTTCAAATACTCATTGCTCTGGTCTGGTACACTTGTTAAGCTACTTATGCATGGTGATATGGTGATATATTACTTCATAGTAGGCCACATGTTGAAAGGTGCGTTACCTCAATAGAGTGGCACCCAGGAGGAGTCCTAAATGTAAGTCTGCTTCACGTTTAAATAACGTAGTTTAGTATCAGATTAGTGCTGTGACTTCAGGGGAGATCCAAACTTTCTGTAAGGTTTTGATGCAGTATTTACAACTTCTGGCAGAGGAAATACTGTATGTCTCCTCTCTTTGAAATTCTGACTGAAATTGTAGTGTAGACCATGATTATTGCAGACTTTCAGGAGACTCATCCCTAGTTCTTCAGCTTTCTACCTTTTACAGGAAACACAGTCTACCTTACGGGTTTTTTTGTCCACTTAACTGTAAGTGAAATCCTAAGTTAAGAAGACATTTTGCCACCTACTGTGCTCTGGGCAGGTGGGGGGTAATAATGAAAATACAAGACGAAGAGACCGAGTAGTAAAATCTGAGGAAAGGTTGGAAATGAGCAACAAAGATTTCAGCCAAATTTGTTTTCTTTTCAGACTTGACTTTTCTATCCCCCTTGATGCCCTTTTTTGCTTTATTGCAGAAGCGAAGGGAAGGGGGCTAGTTCTTCACTACTTTATTGCAGACCCACATACTGGGGGCTTTACAGGCACCCAGCAGTGGGGCTAGCACTTTCAGAGCCTAAATCCATTTTTAGCATACCTGGACATGTAATAACATGACTGTTTAGAAACCTTCTGAGATGGTATTTTATTGATACACTTACATATTATGAAAAATGTCTCACTGATACCTAGAAATAAATATACCTAGGACCACCAGTGCAGATGTGAGAATGTTTCTCCTGCTACACATTAGACATAATTTCTAACAAAATGTTGATTCAGATAATTAAAGGCTCTCGGTATGGCTGCTGGTCTCAGACATACAGAAATTTTCTGGGGAAAGAAGAGGTGCTATGATTGTTTCATTTTGATAGTTTTGAAAATTACGCAAAAAGCTACGAGGAAAACAAACTATTTGCAACTGGAGATGATGCCAGAGTATGAGAGAAATTTCATAAAGCAGCTGTCCTTACAGCGATCCTTCGGTTGGGGGCAGGAACAAGACTTTTGGTGCATTAGCTTTGTTTTCACGCTCACAGATCCCACACTGTGGAAATGCTGATGTGTAAATGTCCATTTGTTACTATGGGACCCTTTGGGCAGGAGGGAGACTTCTGCAATGCTGTACTATTCCGCCTTTTATCTCGGGTCATTTTTTTGGTGGCATTGTCCTAGTGTATGGTAAAGGCTACAGCTTCATTTACACAATAGAAATTTACACAGGACAACTAGTATTGATCAAGTCTTACAGCAGAACACGCTGGTGGCAGACTCCTGTCCAGCTCGTTGACACTTCACTCTTCTAGCAATATTTCATGGCAAATAACATGCACCTAAAGCTTCTATCTGCATCTGATGGAGCATAATGGGCATTGCGGTCCCCAGCACCTGTGTGCAGTTATTGAGCTGTGACCTTATTGCATCTTTGAGCTGAGTCTGTAGTGCCACATTGAGACAAAACTCAAGACTGTTTCTTTGTCTCTGCCATTAGGATTTCACTTTGTGAAATGTGTACTGACTCACCAAAGTAATTTAGGCACTTTTAAACTTTAGTTCAACTTTTTCTCTATTTTTATATATTGTTGTCATAGGCATACAGTGGGGCAGGAGGAAATTCTGGTGAAACTTCTGTGCATCCTTTAATGAGGTTTGTTTTGTGTACAGAATGTGTCACGAGTGCTTTTTGTTTCACGGTTGCATAGTGCTGTAGGAGACAGGAGTAAGAGAGCAACAATTCATATGGAGGGCTGGTTTTGAAATAGCTTTTAATTGTTGACTATTCTAGAAAGTATGCATGTACAGATGTACAACTCTCACTTAAATGCTAAGATTATTAGGTGGTAGAAAGATATAAACAATACAGACAATGGGAATACATTTCATAGAACTGTTGCTGCCAGTCAGAATTCAGCTTGGCCTTCATGTTGCCAGGCAGGCTAGTGCCATGTATGAAAAATATATTTATGTTGAGCTCCACTGAAGCATTCCAGTTCTTAAAAACAAACAAAGAAACAAAGAAAAAGAAAACCAAACCCAAACTGTCAGCTTTCTTTTGTAAGCTGGGAATACGAGATATAAGTTAAAAGAATTGGCCACAGTCTCATGTTATTTAGCCGATGGCAGAGGGAGGTTTAGAAACAAAGTCCATCTTACTTAACCTTACTTTTTAACTGTGAGATCATAACCTTGGTGGGAGCCATTGCACAATGTCACATGCAACAAGAGTTGATATTCATATTTGTTGATTCGAAGGGATGTCGCTGCGTACAGCAAGCATGGTTTTGTTATACAAGGTCATTTATGCCATTTGAAGATGCTGTAACATGCCTTTTGTAACAAAATTTCATTTGAGGTTGCAAAAGGTACTTGGAGCAAATTTGTGTGTAATTTTTTGGCCCTGCCTTCTCTTTTTAAACTTTATCTGACCATTACATTTTAAGGAGAGAATTCAGAATTAATATGGAATTACTTGACTGGAGTTGTTTCCAGCTTTACAGCGTATTTGTTGGCAAACCTCTTGTCCCGTCAGTGCTTAAATTCTTAAATGTGAATAGCTCTTTCTCAACTTGAAGACTCTTTTAAGAGAGGGATAGTCTTAAACTAGTCCAAATCATTTGGGTTGTAGACTTGTATTGTGAGCAATGCTAATTTAAGTTCCAGATCGTTTCCTTAGTAGCAAGCACTGTAACTCAAGTCATTTAGGCAGACCAGGACTAGCAGTTGTGCAGGGAAATACCCAAAGAATCACTGGTTGCTTTTGTTGCTGTTTGGTTTTGTTTTACTGTTAGGTTCTCCATCCTTGTTGAAATGAGAAGATAATATAAATGCTACAGCTGCTGGGCTGTGGTAACCTCTTCAGAGCAATTTTATTCCTCATCCTGCTTCAACTTTAGAGGCATCTGAAGTAAACTATCTATCCTGGAACAGGATACAGAGAATGTGGTAAGGGAAGGACAAGTTCTCTACTTCTCCCAGACTGTATGTTACATTAGTTTGTGGACCTCCAGTTACACATTAAGTGTAAAAGGATAAAGTTTGCCATAAATGTCTTCCATTGATATACTGCCCTAAGAATATTTTGTCGATTTTTCTTTGAAGGGAAGGGGAAGGAATGAAAAAGGATGGCATACCTCTCTCAGTACTGAGGCTGGATTCCCGTTTTGAGACTTACTGACTATTCCTCTCATTAGTTGCATTAGCGTAGAAGCAGCGTTCTCACTTCTTGCCTGCTCGTGCATTTAGTTGGTAGGAACAATCAGCTGTTGGGTTTTGCTTGCTGCCAGTCCAGCTGCTCTGTCTCCTGTGAGGCAAAGTAACAGTCCAGATGGAAGCCAGAAATAATAACTGTATTGTGTACACAAAGGATCTTCTGTTTTCTGCTGGATCAGTGTTCATATGATACGATCCATATGACAAACAATATACCTGTACAATCTACTTGGCTGCACTGCAGTGTTCGTGCAGTGGCAAAACAGTTGAGCAGCAGTGTATGGACAGTCTCCGTTGCTTGACAAGAAGACATCCAGAGAAGTTGACACACTGGGGAGGGAATTCATGTTATCAAAGATGTGACGCTCCTTTTTATTGTGTGGCCCCAACAGGAATGAGTCTGGGTTTGGTGTTCTTGGTGGTTGGGGGTTTTTTGGTGGTTTTTTGGTTTTGTTTTTTTTTTTTTTTGTCCATAGCCAACACAGGTGGAAAGGACAATCTGCTCTTTGCTTTCTCTTCTTCTAGGGTTAGGTGAGGTATTCCTGTCATACGTCTGTTTTTGTCAAAACACTGAAACAATGCAGTGGCTTGTTTGCTTTCTTGGTTTGCAGATACTTTTAGATATTTTGTTCATGTTTTAAAGATACAGTAGTTTTTAGTTGCAACTAAAGTACTGTACTGCTGCTTGTAAACAGCTAAATAGTATTATGACTTCTTCAGAAATGAGATAGTGTTAATTTTTACTGTAACTAACTATGTACAAGAATGTTTAAACAGGCAAAATTTAGCTTTCTAATGATCAGATTCTTGAAGAGGTGAAATAGCATATGCATATGTTTTTTGTCTACAGCTTAAAAATCAGAAGCTTATCAAATTGTCATAAGTTTTAGAGTGATTTCCAAATTTTATTGTTGAATATTTTAAACAGTAGCAAAATCAGAAAGAGAGTAAATGCAATGGGGTTTGACTTGTCGGATGTGTGGAAATCATGGTTATTGCAAATACCAAAACCTTTAGAAAGTGTTTTTTGTATTGATGCTGTCGAGAATGCATTAAAGGATGAAAGATATCTGATTAAGAGTATGGAAATTAAAGAAAGTATGTAAAGAGATGGGATGAATGTTTGACCATGTTGGAATCAATAGACATAAGTGTAATTAACTTCAGTAGACCAGAATTTCAGGCTAGGTAAAAGTCCTATTAGTGGAAAACCACTTGCAGACTTTCAAAATGAGAATGCTTTTGAATCTATCTATTCAAATTAATAAATTAAAAATAGCAGAAATGCTGGGGGAGGGAGTCTTCCTTTTTGCATGTAGGAGAGTGGTCAAATCTCTTGGGTCCTGATGTTTCAGGAACTAGCTCCCAAAGTGAACCATGGTTAAGACCAGAGTGCTTGTAGCTAGGTGCTTAACAAAACCACATCTAGCTCCTCATCTTTTGAGAACAGGCTCTTACAGAGGTGCTGCAATTCTTGAGTGTCTTGGAGGTCTCTGGGAAAGAACAGTCTGTCTCAAGAAGCTCACAGTTGAAGGATGGATCCACATTTTTGGAACAAGGAAAATGGCAAATGCTTTTTATTTGTACCATCAAGACTTGTTTTTTTACATCTGGCTATGTGAGGCAACCTTATAGGTCGTTAACAACATTTCTCTGTTTTAGCATGAATAAATCAAGTTTTAGGGTATGCCTGTGCTGCTACAGCAGAGAGATATAAAGATACCTGAGATACCTATAGCAGAGGAATAAGAAAATATCTAAATGACCTTACTTGTATGCTTACATAACAGCTTAGGAGTAGTGGCTTTATGAAACTTTATGCTGATTTACCCTGCATTGTAAATCAGCCCTTATGGAGTCCTGGGCTGTTTTGTACTGCAGCATAGACATGCTCTCAGTTTATTGCTGTTGAGATTATGAGTAGAGCAATAATTACTTCTTCCCATGATAAAAACCTGTTCACAGTTGTCTATCCTACCACCACCGTTTCTGCCTTCTCATCCATAAAGTGATGATGCTTCTAATGAATTAACTCATGCATGGTAAAATATATAACAGGGTGAAAAGGGGGGGGGGGGGGCTATGCTCCTATAATAATGTATTATATCTCTCCCCCCCCTCATTTTACAGACGGCCTCAGTTGCTTTGCTAAAATCTTGCCCAGTGTTTGAGTTCCCTCTTTGTTTTAAGAGGGCTGACAGTTTTGGTTTTGGGGTTGTAGAGTTTTGTTTTTCTAGAACTGTCTTCTGCAATGTGACAGAACACTGTAGTCATCACTAACTTGTCACCCCTGTCAACAGTTTATTGGTCTTGCCCTTACCTTTATTACAGCCCCTTCCTCTTCGTTGTGCTGCTCTTCCTGAACACAAGTCATTCTCTTTCCCCTCCCTGTCCTGCACATCTCTTCCTGTGTCCATCTGTGATGCTCTGTTTTAAACTTAAGCTTTTTTTTTCAGAGGAAGGACTGTCTAGTGCAGTGGAGCCCTAATACATAACTAGGGCTCTGAGGAACTGCAAGAGTACAAATAATAATTAAAACACTAATTCTGATATTTTACAGCTCTCCACAAGGCAAATAATGAAGTGACTGCAGTTAAAAAGCAGTCTGAAGGCCTTAAAAGAGAATATGATAATCTGATGAAAGAATATGAATGGCTTCAGGTAGGTGGTTCTGGATCGCTATATGAGCACAATGTTCTGAAATTGTACCAGCAAAATTCTGCTTGTTGGGTATGTATTATGCAAGAGAATTTACCAAAATCTTTAGTATAGCATAAAGTTACAATGGGCAGCACTCTTTAAACTTCGAAGGCCTTAAAAGAGAATATGATAATCTGATGAAAGAATATGAATGGCTTCAGGTAGGTGGTTCTGGATCGCTATATGAGCACAATGTTCTGAAATTGTACCAGCAAAATTCTGCTTGTTGGGTATGTATTATGCAAGAGAATTTACCAAAATCTTTAGTATAGCATAAAGTTACAATGGGCAGCACTCTTTCAACTTCATCAAAGTAGTAGAATTTTGTTTTTCAAGGACTGGACAGCAAAGCTATTAGCATCTTCTTTTTTTGCACATCAGGTGACAAAGCTCAGGTCATCAATAGACTCAATTTTGCTGTCACTTGGGAAAGAAGATTCAGTAGTTTTGCCTGTGATGATCAAACTGAAATCTTGGAAGAAAATTACAGGAGTAGTGTGTGTGTGTGCTATATACATCAATTATAAGAGTAATTTTATTTTATTTGCTCTTTAAACATGCTTTTGCAATACTGGATTATAAATGTTGCAATCGTGTTGATACGCAAGAACAAAAAAAAAACAGTAACAAGAAACAGCCTAGGCTAGAAACAGGCTACTCTAAAAATTCAAACTGAAGTACAAACCAAAAAAAGAAACATAGCAAGCAAAAGCTGAATTAGCATTTTGACTGGGTTTGCATATGTGCATGGCTATAATACGCATAATATATACAGTAATTATTTCTGGTAGAACTGGGAGCTCTGCTTGTTTTTTAAGTTGTCTGACAGATGTTTGTATGTTCCATGCCTAATATCTGCCTCAGAATTCCACCAAAATTCAATAAAAATGAAAGTTAGCCTGTTTACAAGTAATGGTCTTGGGAGAAAATAAATGATTGATGTTAAAATTATGGTGACCTGCTTTTCAAGAAGAGTTGTTTGTTGGTCCTGTATTAATAAAGTAAAAAAAAAAAAAAGGCAAATTTGAGCTGGTTATAATCTTTTTCCTGTACTCTCTGAAGCTGCTTACTGATTCACAGCCTCACCTTACACTCTTACAGAGATTGCTCAGCTGATCTGTGTTCGAATTAAGACCACCATGCATGTCCTGTCTTCGTTGTGCTTCCCTGTGTAATGAGCTGTAGTAGTCCTGCTGCATTTCTAACAGTCTTGTGGTCCAGACCACACATCCTTACAGTTTTCTGTGTTTACCTATGAATGCAAAGAACAGAAGGTACTGAGCACACAGTAGATGCAGCTCCTAAGGATAAACCAGCTGATAGCAGACAACATTTTCTGCTGAGTTTGCACAGTTCAGCTGTAACATGAACAGGGAGCAAAAGGCGGCTGCGTGGCTGTTACTGTACTAGGATCAGAAGTGCACGTGTTATGTGGGGTAGTATTGGTGGGACTACAACTTTGAAGGGTGTATGGTGAACAAATCAGGTATGACTGCAAGGGGGCAAAATGTGGCATCTGGAGTCAATGGTTTCTGATCTTGCCAAACATAAAAAACTATTTTTAATCTCTTTTCAGGACAGTTTAAATGAAGCAGAAGACAAGAAAGACCTGTAGGTGCATCTAAGACAGATGGCATCAGTACAGTTGCTTCAACGTGAAAAGCCTTGTGCTGTCTAGGTTCCTGATGCATATCTGAAACAAAAGGTGATTTTTCTGAAGAGCACACGCACTGCGGGTCATTATTCAGATGCCTCTAATATATCTTGGTTGCCAAAATATTCTGTGTTGCAAATAAAATGTTAAGTGGCTTACCCAATTTACCATGGAATTTGTTACTGCTGTTGTGAGGAGAAATCTTTCAATTCCATCTGGAGCAACTTGACAGTTCTCCAAGCTTTTGCCTTCCAGAATGGTAACAGATCATGCACTGTTAGCTTGTAGCATTTGAGCAAGGTTGTATATCATGCTATACCATAAAAACACAATTACCTAAACCTCCTTTGCAACACCTGTTTGGAGTCTTCAAAAATTCAGTTACCAGTGGGGTGAAGAAGGCTGAAAGCTTTTCATCAGCCATTCCACTTCAGTGGAAAACTGAATGACAATCAATCTAAGGAAAATAAATAAAGAAGGAAACTGCATTTCTAAATCCATCTGGCTAGCTTGTGACTTTCATTTAGCCACGTGGATGAGTGTATTTTAACAAATAATATTTTGCGTGCCTCTGGCTTATTTTTCTTTAATATATTGGATTATTTCAGTTTTCATAACCAAAGTTTTGGGTTGGTTGGTATTAACAGTCTGTATTTTTACACTGTTCACATCTGTTTACTCTGTATGTGCCACCTAACTACTTTTGCCTTGCTAAGTAAAAATTCTTTTTAAATGTAGATAGTTGGGTTTGTTTTGTTTTGTTTTCATGGATACGATACCTCGAATAAATGTGCACTGTTTTGCATAAGCCCTTTTTGGCATTCAGAAAGTTGTTTTGAGTTTTTTTTGTTAGTTGGTTCCAGTTTATATTTGAAAGTGGGATATGTTTGTTATATCAAAGGGATTGTTTAAGTTCATGATTTTCGGGGTTTATTTGTGTAAATCTCTCCCAGTATACTCTCGTCAAAGTTAATAGGTATATACACAAAGAACAAAATACACTTCTAACTTGGTGATATTTAACTTTTCCTGGAAATATAGCCTTCTTCATAGGGGTAGTTTTGATTGCTCTGGAAATAGGCTTTGTTTACCCTGGAATTTAAACATAGCGTATTAAGTACTATAAAGCATATTAACATAGCGTATTAAGTAAGAATGCATATGTTTTTAAAAAATACTTCATCCTTGCTCAAGTAGTACAGAATGTGTTCTCAGAGATTCTACGACACTGGAGATTTGTTTATTCATATCAAAACTTTCAGGAAAAGCTACAGATTTTAAGACCCGCATACACACAGGTTTTAGTGATGTAGTTGAATGCTTTTTTTTCCCCCCTGCCCCCCTTCTGAAATATTTAAAATTATGGTAGAATGTTATCTCCAGTCTGATCTAAAGACTATGGTGGAAGCCTTAGAGGTATAACAGTAAGTGCTGTTTTTAATTACAGGACTAAAATATCACCTGTTTTTCTTACTTTAAGACCCAGAACAAAAGCAAATATTACTTACTGTTTACCATTGTTATCTACTCATTAAATTTCTGGTATTTCTTCCTATAGTACAAGTAAATAATTAGGTAGATAATTAGCAACTTACAATGAAAGATGTCATGCACTGGACTCTTCATCCCTAAAAATTTATCTTAGAAAAAATAACATGGAACAAAAAATGTGTAGTTGTGAATGCACTGATAGTATCAGTACTTCTCCTTGAGAAGGAAGTCCGAATGCTTTACAGTAATTTTTGCTGTAGAGCGTGACTGAAGTGTGCAGGAGTGCATAGTGGTATGTACTGCTCCCTCAGAAGCTGAAATGATGCCTGGTATTTTTAAACATGCAACATTCATTCAACGCGTGGTAATCGCACACTGCCCTCTGTAATTACGGCAGTCACCTCAGCCTAGCAGTGTCCTGCTGGCTGCTTGGAAGATGGGGATCCACTGGCTTGGAGATCGAGGAGACAACAGCTTAAAACACAACAAAAACCCCTGCATATCAGGCCACAGAGAATGTTTCCTTAATTAAAAATTAGAGATTGCTTAAAACCCACAGAGTTTGTGCTTTGCCTCCAGTCATTTCTTCTGTCATGTCTGTTCTTTGTATCACTTACCAGATCCCCGTCACAGAGTAGAATATGACCATCACCATTCTCCTACTGTCTGTTGTGGATTATCACACATTTGACTGAGTTGTGTTACCCCATGCTCAGCTCTTTGGAGTCCCAGATTTGTTCACATGAAAATAATCTTTTTGTTACTCAGATTGAAAATATTTTGTAATACCTGCTTTGTAGAACTATATTCTTGGAAAGAACATGTTTCTTTTTTAAAATTAGAAGTCTAAATAGTATATCTAGACATTCCAGTAGATGGCAAGTCTTTCAGAGTATTTTGCATTTGCATTGTTTCACAATACTTTATATGTGTTCAGAGCCTGCAGGAGTCTGGGTTGATCAACTTTAAGTACAGTTTTCTCGTTGGTAATGTTTTAAGCTATGGTTGATACACAGGGAAAGAATGAATCAAAATTTCATGTTTCTAACTCCTGATCTTTCAGGCTGTTGGGTCGCATTTTGGTCATGTTTGCCTGTTTTGTAGGAAAGAGCTGAAGAAAAAGTTAAATCTTCACTAATACTAATGGAATCAAAATTACTTCTGTACTCATGTTTGACAGTTGATTTAATTCTGGGTATGTCTCCAGAAGTAAGAATTCAGAGCTCTTTCTACTCTAAATAATGTCAAAGTAATTGTCTCGTCGTTTTGGAGCTTTTTCCCCCTTTACAAAAGTAGGAATGTGCATTTTCAGTACTTTCGTGGAGAAGCATAGGAGAGAGTATTAATTCTAAAAATATTTGCACGGGTTTAACTGATAGTAGCTTTCAAAAAAAATTGAGATGTGTTTTCATAGGGTTTTTTTTTTTTTTTCATAAACCCCTTTTTCTGTGGAGTCAAGAAAGCAGTGAGGTCATGGTGGGTGCGTGAGAACTGACCTGAATATTAATAGACCTAACTACATGCTTCGGTGTTTCCTTAAATGAAAGCACCTTTAGCTAAGCAGGATGTTTTTTCCCTTTTTCTATTTTTGCAACAAACATATCTTCTTTAATAACATAAATTGTGCACAGTCTTTTCTGAAAATGTACTCTTGTGGTAGCACTACCTGTATTTGCTGCCACAGCAGTCCCTAGCTACGTAGCCTCATTGAAGACACTGTGCTTTCCTAGCTTGTTTTGAAGGGTGAAAGCTGTGGTTTTTACTCAGCATTTAAGGTTTTTTTTCCAAATGTGAAGTTATTGTAGAAGTATGACACGACTGCCTCAGTTCTCGAGTGTTCCTTGAAATGCTGAATTTACTTTGTAAGCTCTTTGGGACAGAAACCCTCATTTTGCCTTGCCTTTGGACAGTGCTCATTCCAGTGGCAACTGTAATATGGGTCCCAATGGAACCTGATACAAATCATTTTACAGATAGGGTTAAGTTGGAAAATCAGCTCTCAGTTATGTCTTTCCAATCCTCCAGCACTCTGTGCTGAATATTGCTGTGTACATAAATTGTGTAAGGTCTAAAAACAGTTCTGGAACTGAGCCTCCCCAGTTCAGGAATAATGTGGAATATTTTATTTTCTATGATAAAATGTAATACTTGTGTTTCACTCTTGAGGCAATGTGCAAATAGGGACAGGCATTGCAAGGTGTCTTTGTGAGGAAAACAAGACAGTCCCTCTAGTTTTGTGTCCTTCACTCTGAAATACAATTGTGGTCCATAGCAAATTCCTATTATCATCCGCAAGTGCAAGTCTGCCCTTAAATGTTGCTATTCTGTCTCCAGCTTTGGGAGAGCTGAGTGGAAGAGGGAGCAGGCTACATTCCTATAGACCAGGACTATATACGCTAGAGGGTTCCCTTCTGAACTCTACCGAGGCGGTCTTCAGTCCACACCAACACAACCAAGTCTGGGATGTTCAGATTCCCAAACATGCTTGGGTGCAGCAGGGTTTAGCGAGTGGGAGCCTACCCCCTATGTTTAGTGTCTAGGGGAAGTTAGATACTAGCACTAGCACGTCCATTGGAAGTGAGGAGATACCAAAGCCAGCTACTAAGGAAAATGAAAATGGGAAGCATCTCTCAAAACTCACTTGTCTGGAAATCAGATACCAATTGCAGCTGTGATAAAAGCATGTCTGCAAGACTTGCAGGTTAACTGCAATGACTATTTAAGTCATAGCTTAAATTCTTTCCTTTATTCTGCTGCCTGAGATCAGACTGTCTGTGTAGTCTGATTGGATTTACTCTTCTCTCTGAAAACACAGCCAGAAGAGGCAGTAGTTTTAGTGATAATTGTGTTTTGAGAGGTAGCTTAATAGCTGCTCACCTAGAAAGTGAGACCATGTTCTACATCTTCCTTAGACTGAGGTTGAAACCCATATTCCTGTGACTATGGGAGAAGAAACTACGTTGGCTGGGAAGGTGCTAAACTACTCCTTGCCTTTTGAGTTTAAGACACGGTACAGAAAAGAGACAATGTGAGAGGAAGGAAGGGAGGGACTGTTATTTTTGGCCAGTAAGGACAAAATCTTAGGCTTTGATGCTTCTCCAGGCATGACTCAGGCATTTAGAGTTAAGGACTCAGGAATAGAGCATACAGTGATACTGTAAGCAGGGACTTGGAAACAGGCTGTGTATCCATCCTAGGCTGTTTATCTCATACCAAGTACAAAATGAACATGATCTAAGTAGGAAATAGTAACAAATAATAAGGTGAACAAAAGGATTTAGAAGACTGGTGTAGATTTCAAGCTAACAAAACAAGAAAAAAAGCCTGCCTTCTAGCTTGAAGGGCTAGTGTTCCAGGGAAAGGGGATGCTACGCAGGGTAGCATCCTGAGTGGGGTCAGCAACATCGCAGTTTAGAAACTTGTTGCTTCTGATTTCACACAGATCTGTCTCTGTGGATAGGATCCATTCTGAGCTAGGGTTTGCATTCTTTATCCTCTTCCTCAAATAATTTTCTTTTCAAATACTGGTAAGTGCATTGTGTTACACGGAGCTTTTTTCTTGAAACCTCTTGTCCTCAAACATGCATACTTCTGTCCTGCCAATATGCGCAGTCCTACAGAGTTCCCATCTGTACATCATCTGATGATGATCCTACAGCATCTCATCACCTGTGAGATGCTGAACCTCAGAGTTCAATTCAGCCAGACGCGGGCTGCAGGAGACGAATTTGCAAGGACTGTGAGTTACAGTCAATTCAAATTCTTCTGACTGTGGTCTTCCTGTGTTAATTGCCATGTTCAGTATGACTTTTTTTTTTCTTCTTGATATCATCCAGTTCTCTTATAAAACCATAGCTATATGAATAATAAGATAATAGTTTTGTGGGAATTCTAGGAGAGAAGAATACATAGCATCGAGTCCTGAAAATTGATTTTATGTTCTATGTTTTAAATGCAGGGCATCTATGTTGGGTTCCTGCAAATGTTTTTGCTGCTAGTATTTTTTGCTTTAATTTTTAGCCTAGAAGCCATTATACCTTCTGGAGTCATTTCATTGTCTTTGCGTTAATTTTAGAACCTAAGAAGATGTTACCACAACAGCTTTTTAAAGTTAGATTTCAAAACTACTTTTCAGGCTACTCCATTTTTATCAGGAGTGGATTCTAACTCAGTAGATTACTTGGTTTTTGATGCCAGCTCAGTTTTCTGTATGTGCTTTAGTATATGTCTAACTGAATCAAGCTACTATTCTGTTCTCCAACATTAATTCCATTTCCCTGTAGTATTATCTGCTAGCAAAAAACTCTGAAAGCTTTCCCACTCTGGAGTGAGTAACGTGTACGTAAGACCACTTTCCTTATAACACAAAGTCCTATCACTAGACATTAACTGTTAGCTTTTCCTCACTCCAGTGCCGTGCTACAAACTTCTACAAAACTTTATTCAGTTTAGGAAGCTGGCTGTTTCACTGCCCAATACAACATTGCTCAGATCAAAGCATTTCAGTAGTTTACCTAGACATTTCTTACAGTACAGCAGCAGGGGAAGCCTGTTGCAGAATTAGAAAGCCTGAACTGTGTTACACTATGAAACGTACTTTCAGCAAGTAGCTTCTTTCCAGTTTAGCAATGTTGGCTTCAACATGCCTGAAGTTAGGACTGCACTAAAACGCTTTGAAACCAAGGCCATCAAGAATATCCATGCGTGAATAGTTCATTGAACAGACATTTTGTGTGATACAGTACCCTCAGCACCTCTTCGGTGTTAGTTGAAACATTGGCACTGATTCTGATTTTGAAACGTCCCTCGGGGTGGGGAGGACACCTGAGGGTAACCTCCATACGTAACATGGAAGAGCTGCGTTGTAGCCAGCAGTACTCGGTGTTCAGGGTTGACTTTTCAGCCCGTCTTATCTCTAATCCTAAATTACAGCAGGGCTGCCAAGGAGTTCGTTCCCTCCGACCCCCATTGGGCAAACTAGAAGCTGCAACCCTGGGCCACCGTCTGACATTTCAGGTGTGACACAAAGAGCCCGCAGGCTCCGAACCACTTCTCCTTCCCGCCAAGGCGGCTGGGTGAGCCCAGGGACGGTTCGGAGAGCAGATGCAGTTTATTAGGCGTTTGTATCTCAGTGTGGAGCCAATTCCCAAAGCTTGGAACATGGGATGCAGCAGGGCTTTGGAAACTCAGGGGAGGTTTCCGTGTGGGCCAAGCGGTGCGTGGAGTGGCTAGTCCTATCTTGTCCCCTCGGGCTCGTCTTAACAGCGAGCACTTTTGCAGGCTGCCGTTGGGCAGATGGTTCCTCAGGGCAGCTGGTGGAGGGGGACGAGACCATCCACCTGTCGGTGGGGTTCGTGTGCGTGCAGAGAGCCCCGCTCCACACGCCGGAGAGTAATTCCCGCTGACAACGACCCTCATCCCGCGCTGTCCCCGCGTGCACGCCTGCCGGGCGGCCGGCTT
>NW_008796221.1:3450680-3469381 GCF_000699145.1 Aptenodytes forsteri | reverse complement strand
CAGGCTCTGGGAGCGAGGCGCTCCGCGCCCGTGGGGAGCGGTGAGGAGAGGCGGCGGGTGCTGGGGAACGCGCTGTCCCGGCGCCGATAAACTCCATCCGCCGAGGGATAAAGTGGCCCAAGTAACGCCAATCTGTCGATAGATCAATCTTGGCTTCCCTTCATATGGAAGCGCGTGGACGCAGCTGCCCATAGGGTGCTTCCTTCAGGAGACAGCGCTTTCAACACCAGTACGTGCCCCATCCCTGTCTGGAAGACGTGACCATGCCAATCTCTGCCTCTTAAAATGTGCATCGCCCTAGCTTTCTGTCAGCTTGGGGCTGTTGGGGGCTTTCCAGCTGCAGCCCCGTGGGGTATGTTCATCACTTGTTTTCTCGCAGATGTTCAAGGAAAAGGGCCTTTCAGATTGCCAAGTCCTTTCTGCCCATCCTGGAGTGGCTGCCCAACTACCGGGTGAAAGAGTGGCTGATAAGCGATATCATCTCGGGGGTCAGCACTGGCCTTGTCGCCACCTTGCAAGGTAAATCCAGGCACGTCGGCCCTCCATTCTCAAGGACGTTTCTATAAGGGAGCCGGCTGAACACAGGGATGTTACGCAGATGGAATTACAAATCTGAGACTTGTTATTTAATACTAGATATTAGGTATTCTTTTGCAATAAATAATTGATGGTTTTAATTTATTCCTTTTTTCTCTGCTTGGCTAGAAGATTTAAATTTCCTCTGATGTTCTATCAAGATGTATTTAACTTTTTTCCCAAGCCTTTTACTCAAAGAGTATTCATTTTGATATTTAAAATATTTGTTACGCTGTGATAAATCGGGTAGGTCATGTGGTCTTATTTCTCTTTCTTGGTTATCTGAGCCTATAGCTCTCCTGCAGCTGCCTACAAAAATCTAGTTATTGCCCCAAAATAATGCAACCTTGATATCTTCTCTCCTTTAAAATTTGGGCCATAAGGTTGTTCAGGTATCTGCAGAAAACAACCCTCAAGGAGGTGGTGGCATATTCACATTAAAAAAATTTATAAACTTTATGGATATTTACAGTACATGGCTTGCAATATTAAGTTTTCCTTATTTCCTTATTCCATTTATTAGGAAAGCATTCAGAAGATGAACAAATAGAAAAGTGGCAGAAATAAGCAGAAATTAATTAAAATAAGCTAGTTAAGGAAGACTTAAAGGGCAGAACCATTCTGCCTGAGGCAGCTGATAAGGTCCACTTTCAAAGACAAGACTAGCTATAACCCTGACGTGATCCAGCACATTAATTTCTTTCATCTCAATAGTGTTCTTACACTATTTTCATAATTTTTCAGGACTGGGGGAAGTTAAGCTAGCTGTGTCAACACCCACATTTTCCCTCGATGGAAGTTAAGTGTTTGCACAAGGGGGCAAAGATTCACACTGGGAACAAAGAAAGCAGTTTACGCATTCCCAGTTAGCCAAAAGTGTTCCCTACTGTCTGTTCCCTTGGAGCGTGCTAGGAAGGCACAGACTGGCAGAAAAAAAGCATTACAAACTTCAGCCCCAGGCAGACTGTGACCTGAGGAATAAAGAAGTGATTTTTTCATAGTCCCGCAGAGAGTCTGTGTCAGAGCTGGAAGATCTCTGCTGAAGGTAGTGCCACAGTTACAGGACTTCCCTGCCTTTTTAAAATGAACTGGGCTAGATGGGCTTTTCATATGACTTATAGCAGCTATTATGCTCTTACTGTAACCCCCTCATTTATTTTTTTACAGTGGGGCCTGATTTTCTCACAGTTAGATTCCACTTGTAAAACTGATTCCTGAAATGTACTATTTGGTCTCCCACTTATGTATTAAAAAACCCCAAACCATTAAAAAAACCAAATTAGTGCAAATCTAAATCTAGCTGTAATTTTAAAAAAATATAATTCTGAAATTCTAAATTATGCGATATGGGGAAAATTGGCCAAAATGTTTGCCAAAAAAGAGGCTTCTGGGATCTTGAGGTCCCTGAAGTCCCTAACTCCCAGCAACTGTGTGTGTTGCTTGCCGTCCTCCCACCAGTCACAGTAGTATGACCAGGACTTCAATTGTTCTGAACTCTGACAGGTTTTTGCAGTATCTTTGAAGGAGAATACTACACTCTGCAGTGGGAGCTAACTGGGATATGATACTGAAGGCAACTTCTTTTTTTCATTGTTTGTTGGATTTGACGGCTTGCACAGGTATACAAAGGAAGACGATGATGAGGATCAAAACTCTCAAATTTGTGTGATTTACTTTTGGTATTTAAGTTGATAAGCTGATACTGAAAAAAAAGTGGCCTGATTTTCAGGAGGGCTGAACATACTGAAGCATATTTGTAGTGCAATAATTCAGAGTCTGTGCTTGAAATTTCTGTCTGTAACTAGAACACTTCACATATCCCTCTTTTCTCTCAAGGGTCAGATCATTCACTCTTGCAACAGTGTTCCCCCACTTAAACTTCACATCTGAGCCTATGTTTTGTGCTACCTATACAAATGTAGGAACATCTTTCAGCACCTACACATCCAACTACCAGTGTGGGATATACAATAATTTACAGTCATTCATACTCACATATATGCCTCCAGCTGATTTACAGACAAAATACATTCTAAATTGTATCTGGACAAAAGGAGTAAATCTTTCTGAAAGTCTATTCTAGACAAGATAGTAGTTTGTTAAGGGATTTTTAATCTGAAATTTTGATGATCTATCATTTCAGGTTTGGCATATGCTTTGCTGGTTGCAGTTCCTGTTGGATATGGTCTCTATTCTGCCTTTTTTCCCATCCTGACATACTTTTTCCTGGGAACATCAAGGCACATCTCAGTTGGTAACTGCATGTGTTCAAGTTACAGTGAATTATCTATTACAAAATGTTAATCCTTACTGTGAACATTCATATTTCATACAAGATAACTACTTTCTGAACCAAATTGGCTGTGCTGAATACTAATATTGGTGGGTTTGGGGGACTTAAGGCTTATTTCTTCTCTGTACAGGCAATTGTGCATAATAGCTAACTTAAGTTGTGCCCCTGCATGCTTTTTGCTTGCATTTATGCTGAAGTTTAAATCTTGTCTTTGGCTACACTCTATGCAAGAAATTACAAGATCAAGGCCTCAGTAGGCAGTGTGAACAGACATTTTGTCTATCAGCTAAAGCTTAAGGTGGCTAAAACAGAGCTCTTAGTCTTCTCTACAAGCCTTCCTTGCTGCATCCTTTTTTGATCACTGTGGACAATATCATCTTCTTGCCTGTTGCGGAGACCCAGAACCTGTGTGTCCACTCCAGCCTCGCTCTAGGTCCTCACATCAAGGCTATGGGTAAACCTTGTTGATTCTTTCTGAATACTTTCTTTAAAATATGGGGTTTATTTCCTGTCAGTTCTCACATTTAAAATTCATGTTACAGCTTGATCACTGAAGTTTCTTTTTCTTCATTCTAACAAAATCCAGTCTTTCCTTGTTCATATCTACTAAGAATAGATTGGTTTCCCCTTGCAAAGCTTTGGCATGATACTACACTTTTTCATCAACTTTCTTCTCTGCTGCATCAAATACTTCTGTATGTTCTCTCCACTTTGTTAGCCTCTTCCTACCCTACCTATCAGCTCACATTTGCTATCCAGGTCTGAGTTGTCACCTCTACTTATGTTGACATTCCTACTTTCTAGATTATCAAATGCTCCTTTTTATGCTTTTTCCAATACATGAAGTATTTTTCCAATTCATGAAGTGTTCTCTAAGGCATCTGTAAAATTAACTTATCCTTCTTTAAGACATTTCGTGACATTTTCCTTTTCTGCATAATTTTAGTAAATAACTGCAACAAGTACGATTACTTTTAGATTGTGTGTTGCTGACACAATGATCACTTACTCTCTCTGTGTCTTGCCCAAAGTATCGTTTCAGTCATCTTTAGCCAATGTAATAGCACACTACTGCCAAAAGATGTGGTCCTACCCCTTGGTACATGTTCCTGCCACCACCGTGGTGTTGGGTTTCCTGACCGTGTAGCTATGTGGCAATCTGGATCAGCTGAAAACTAACCATGACCAAAAAAAAAGATTAAATAAATGTTGCTTTCAGCTGGATCAGTGATCTGTTTTGTCTGGTTGTGGTGCTGATACAAGGGAGATGGTTGGAACATGTTGCCCCTTTTGGCCTTGGTACAGCCCTAAATTGGCTTAAGCAAAGCATGAAACTGCACCTGTATGTACAACGTAAGTTATTTAAGGAAGGAATTGTATCTTTGTGTCATGTTTGCAGTGCCTGTGGCTCCTGGCCCCCTGATATTACTAATGTACCCCAGTTAAAATATTAAATGGATTTTCTGATTTAGAGTTTGCTTGTCTAGTCTGATAAATGCTTCTTTTCGATGTATATTAAACTTTATGTGTTCTGTTTGTCATTACAGGTCCATTCCCTGTAGTCAGTTTGATGGTGGGATCTGTTGTACTGAGCATGGCCCCTGATGATAATTTTGTCATAGATGGCAGTAACGCTACAGGGATTAATAGTACTGGGACACTGATAGACACTGAATCCAGAGATGCACAGAGAGTGCTGATTGCTAGTACCCTCACATTTCTGGTTGGAATTTTACAGGTAAAATAGTTGGCTTGAAGACACAAGGTTGATACTGCTTTAATTTTAATGGGAAAACATACGTCATGGAAATACCTACTAGGGCAGTAAGACATTTTCCTGTAGTAAAACACAAAAATGAAGGAAAGTAATCTCAAACTCTGAAGAGCTTTTGGGGGATTATTCTTCCTATCCTGGGCAGAGTCTGTGGCAGCATGACTGGGAGCACAGACAACAGAAGAATAGCCCTGTGATTGCAGACCAAGAGACCTGCATGAAACTAAGTGCTAATGGTGCATATCCTGGAGCATCCTTTCACACATTTCTTCAGGTCTCCTTTATTTCCTTGGACAGCATGATACTAGGCTACACTAGGCTGCAATGGGGGAAGGTGGTCCTAAGACTCTGTATCAACAAAGAGAAAAGAACAAAGCATAAGAAATCACCAAATAAAAGTGTACCTTTTTGTTGTTTAGCAAGCTCTTATTCTTCATTATTTTTCCAGGTAATATTTGGAGTCCTTCAGATTGGTTTCATTGTGAGGTACCTTGCAGATCCACTGGTTGGGGGATTCACAACTGCAGCTGCTTTTCAAGTGCTTGTGTCACAATTGAAAATAGTCCTAAATGTTTCAACTAAAAACTATAACGGTGTCCTTTCCATAATATATGTAAGTATGCGCTTCTAATCTGTTTTGGTTTTATGCCAGAATTTTTAAATAATTGTTTATCTTCTGCTTCCATTTCATACAGGAATGGTTCATATATGTGGTGGTAAGTAAAGGGCATTCATTTAGTTCTCACTGTCACTCTCATGAAGATCTGTAGCTGTTCATTTTTAGCTGTGGGGCTCTAAGTAGCTGCTTTCCTGGTGCCCCAGACCATGAAAGTCTAATTACCATATTGAAGTCTTTTTCAGGCAGAGCAGTTTTTCACATAAAGTTTAAATGTAATTATCCAGCAAAACAGTGTTTCTTCTCTAGGTTGTCACTTCTGGAGGCTGTTTTTTGTCCCACCCCTTGCTTTCTGGCTTATTGTGAAGGATGTTTCATCATTTCTTAACACTGTCAGGTCATCTCCCAAAGCTGACAGGTCCCAAGCCTCTTTACTCTTAAACCAGCAGGTCATTCTGGTAAAGGGCATTGTTCTCCATTCCACACTGTAGCCGTACTTGTGAATACCTAAAGAAGGATGTGGATTCCCACTCTGCAGCCAGGTACCTACTGGTTAGCTAAGGTGAGGCTAAATGTTGCTGTCACAACTCCATTTGTTGATCTTAGAGAAAATGATCAAATGGAGAAATGTCTTGGCTGGATTACAGAAATACTGAATTCCTAGAGGTCTCATATTACAGAATAGTCTCCTTCCCCAGGAAAGTTATTGAGAGTTTTGTCACTGGCTTTAGCATGAAACTATTCAGGTTCATAGTATTTTAGATCTTCCATAGCACTTCACATTAGAATAACAGATTTCTAAAAGAGGCTGTTCTAGACAAAAAAAAGTATTTACAGATTTTACATGCCAGTTCAGGCAACCAGACTAGCAAAAATACATTAGACATCTAGATTAGCAAAAATAGGATGAATATAACTACAAACAGCAAGGTAGAATTTAGAAAAAAAATCTGGTGGACTATTTAGAAAAAAAAAATTATTATGAGCCTTTTCAGAATTAATGAAAACTTTTTCCCTCAGAACAAGGAAAATTGGATGAGACAAAGTACTATTTAATAGACCTTAGAGCAGACCTGGCAGGGTGATGGACTCATTAATCCAGCAGGTTTTTCTATCTCTATTTTTTATGTTTATTGAAGGTCAGTACATTTAGTAGAAAGTATTTTTGAAAGGGAATTACATGGTGCTTCCAGCTCCTGCAAGCCTGAGTAGAATGCTGACTTTTTAGGGTAAAGCTCAAACCTTCTGCATTCTTACAGGTGAGCCAAGTCAATGTGTTTGCAGATGTCTGTAGAGCAAAGAAATTGTGATTTCTGGTCTGCTCAACCAGTGACTTGCTGTGTCAGCTTCAGCAAGTTTTGGACTTGCTTCAGAAGTGGTGTTTAACAAACTGCAACACTAAGCATCCAACATGAGCAGAATTCACAACCCAAAGTTAGGAAGTTACTGTTCCCCTGTGAAGTGGGGCAGAGCGAGAGATGGTCAGTAAGAATGGGATCCATGGTAAGCAGTACAGTGGGTGAGAAATGGCTTCAGTCACCTGAAGAAAGGCAGCTGATTCAGTGTTTCAGGAAGGCTTCTTCTTTAGCGTAGAAAACATAGCTGATTAAGCACTTAGATGTTTTATTTCAAAACCAGAATGGTAGTAGTGGTACCGCTGCTGCAACCCTCCCCTTGCCTTTAAACTGACAGCTCAATGTTTGGGGAGCTAACCAGGATGCAAGAGGTCTGTTTCTAACCCCTTTTCTACCAGATAGTTCTGTTAAAGCTGCTTCACTATGCATGGAGTAATTAAATTTTCTTGGAGACGGGGCAAGTGAGAATTACCCTGATGCCGAGGAGGAGGACAGAGGAGTATTTGTAGCTTTTCTGTAATCAGCCCTTCATGTTTTCCCTGTACACTTGTTTGCAGTAAACAATAGGACCAAGCAAGGGCATAGCAAGGGTAGAGAAGGGGGCTGCCTATTGCAGCCCAGTTGTGAGAGTCCTCCAGCCTGGGACTGAACTCTGCTGGGAGGGTTAACGTACTGTAAGGTGAGGTTTAGTGACTGCTTTTCTCAAGTGTAGGATTCTCCACAGCCTGGCATGACCCACGTGTTCATACTTGTTCTCTGCATGTCAACAGTGGAAACAGGAAGCATGTAATCCACAGGCCATACGTACTAGGCACGTAGTGAACCAGAGTTTTGCCCAAGGGTCTGCTAGCTGTCTTTTGAATAGAAAAATGAGGATCTCCCTTGCTATTCATACAAAGTGAAGAAGCTATAGATCTTCCCTTCCTTGCTCCAAGAACAGGTAGAAGTAAAACACAGGTAGGGGTTTAGCTCTTCTTACTTAGCATTAATTTCCTAAAAATCGGGAAGCAGAAGCCCCCTGTGTGGACAATTCTTGCAGTTAGCTTTTTCAGTTAAATTCACCATTAAATCCATTCACTGATTCTGTAGCACCTTGACAGTACATTATCCTCAGGCTCCTCCAGGCCTGAACAAAGAAGTAACTCGGCTTCCTCTAAAACCCCATGCATCTGGATCTTCTCATGAGTGTTTTCACATCCTTCAAGTGGACATGGGCATGTTTTATGTTGTCATTTTTATTTTTCAGACTCTTATTGAAACATTTGAAAAAATTGGGACCACCAACATTGCAGATCTTATTGCCGGACTCCTCACCATTTTTGTCTGCATGGTAGTTAAAGGAATAAACGATCGGTTCAAACACAAGATACCTATACCTATACCAATAGAAGTCATTGTGGTAAGCAAAGGAGCATAACGAAAACTGATAACAGATAAAATAGATGGGGCTAGCTACAGGAAGACAAGAACCCTTTTTAAGTATTAAAACTGTTGTTTTATTTTATTACAGACAATAGTAGCCACTGGCATTTCATATGCTGCCGACTTGGAAAAAAAATACAATGCAGGCATTGTTAAGAGCATTCCAAGAGGGTGAGTGCCTTTGTTTTCTGGGAAATAGGTATTATTTTAATTGGCTAAAAATGACAGTGGTAAGAGAAAAGACATAAAAGAGATTGAGAGCTGTAACCCTAGTTTAGAACTCAGAGCTGGACATTTCCTGAGTTTTACTTCTGGCTCTGTCAATTATGCCACCTAAATATGTTGCCTAGCTTTCCTTCATCTGTAAAATGGGCTTAGGAACGTCTACCTAATTCATGAAGTTCATCTGAGAATTAATTGCTTCATGCTCAGGAAGTGAATATATGACTATGGAAAATGTAAAAAAAAAAAAAAAGGATTTTTAATAATGAAATTCTGCATAGATTTAATCTTCATGGACAGGAAGTGAAAATTTGACTATGGAAAAAGTAAAAAAAAAAAAAAAGGATTTTTAATAATGAAATTCTGCATAGATTTAATTTCTGTAGACCTGAGTGGTTCATATTCATACCACTACTGTTATCCCAATCAATCCTGTCACTTCCATAGTCATAGGAGCAAGGATGTTCAGGATTACACTGGTAGAGACTTTCACTTGAAAGATTCAGAGCACTTCACAGTAGTAACCTTCACATTCCATTTGGTATTCAGGGCTTGATTAATTAAAATTTGTGGAAACACAGTAGGGGATAAAATGTTTTTGAGATCTTCTCAAGAAGTATGTTAACAATAGTATGAAGTGTCATTAACATATTTATGTAATTCATCATACTATTCAATACATCCTTTATTTAATGCTTCAAAAATGTACTTTTTCACTTTGCTATCATAAGGCCAAATCTCAGTCATGCTGAGAACAATGGGAGCTTTGTTGCTGACTAATAGCATCAGGATTTGGGCTATGGTGAGCTAGATAGCGTGTTCTGTATGTCAATGGGCTGTTTCCACCTTTTTATTAGCTTGCAACATTACACTTCATATTATAAGCAACCAGCATGCCTCTGCCTCAAACTCCTTGACAATTCTAGTAAGAACAGAATTTGATCAAAGGTGATAACACTAATATATTTTCTAAATGCTAGATTTTTGCCTCCTGAACCTCCAGATGTCAGCCTGTTTTCCCAGATGATAGCAGCTTCCTTTTCCATTGCCATTGTTGCTTATGCTATTGCTGTATCTGTGGGAAAAGTATATGCAACCAAGTATGACTATGCTATTGATGGAAACCAGGTATGTATAACCAAAATAGTTTATAACCATAGTGAGTTTAGGTTCTGTTTCATGTTCACTTATGTAGCCATATGAAAGAAACATCATTCACACACATTTTTCAGACTAAAGTTGAAGTCTGACAGGAGAAATTCTTTCAACTATTAAAAAAAAAAGCTGAAATGGCCATATATTACCTGACAAATTTACCACACAGAGATGAGCCAGATGTTCTCTATCTTCAGTATGGGCTTTTCATACTAATTAGTTCCTTCTGTATTGCTTTAGTGACTGCAGTAGCTCTGAAAAGCTAATTAAAGCTAAGCACTGTATAGGGCAATTTTCTGGTGATGTCCTGTTGACATGGCCAGCTTTAGCAACCTGCTTTCCATTGCTACTCCTAAGGCATATTTTGAGGTGTGTTGCTGGGAGGGGGAGGAAGACAATGTCAGGCTAATAAGCTGATCCAGACAGCTTTATTTAGGCTTAGTCTACATGCAGGATTTGTATCAGTTGAACTTTTCAGTTAAGGCATGATTTTATTCCTACAGAATAAATTATTGTATTTCTCAGCATGACACCAGTTACATCAGTATAAGTATACTTGTAACTGTATAGCTAAGTCCTGCAGCTTCACAAAAGTAAATGTCTACCAGCATATGAACATACTTGAGTAACTGTCTGCACCAAATGACTGAATTGTTTTAACCATTGGTTTCTAAAGGCTAATAGCTAGAATGTTACATGAGCATCGGCAAGCTCTTAGAGGATTCCTGCAGTTGTTCAGTGTCTTCACCAGGGGTTATGTGGCTTGCCCATGGGCATGGGAGAAAAATGTCAGAAAGCTTCCTTGTCCTGCATCTATGCTAATTTTTAATTTTATCCTTTGAACATATGAGAAAATACACTTACTACAATAAATAGATAAGCTAAGCTGTTTAATGAGTCCTTTATTTTAGTGCTAATGGATTACATAAAGTTTGATTTTGGAAACACTGTTTTGCAGTATGTAACAAAATTATACTTCTGAACATGCAGAACAACAAAAACACTTTACAATACACAAAGTTCATATCTGGTAACACTTTGACTTAAAGTTGCCTAAAATGCATTGACTTTTAGTTTAATAAATCTGAATGAATAATACATATTCCTGGAAGTGCTGTTTATGCTGTTCTTTTATTGAATATGCTGTTCTGCCAGCACTGATGTGCTTCAAAGATACTAATTAAATATTGTAGTAGTAGAATTACTGTTTATAAATGCAAAGTGCCTTTCTTTCAATACTATGCTATGAATTTTACACATGCAGCCATGAATGATGAGCAAATAGTTACTTGAACTGGAGAAGTTAAAATAACATCATAAAAGCAGGTAGTAAAATAATTTTGAAGGACAGGTCAATACTATTATCTGCTAGTATTTATTTTGTCTTCATAGATTCATAGATTATTAAGACCTAAGAACACTAGGAACTACCAACGTTTTCTTGCAGAGCACAGCTGTCACAGAGGAATAGGCATGAATCACCTAGGTCTGTTCTGTTAAAGAACCTGACTTTAAAATCCTGCTCTTGGAGCTTAATGAAAAGCTTACAGGAAATTTCATTTTGAAGAAAAGAAGGGAGAGAGTCAAAATCAAATCTCAAATTATATTTTTAAAAATTTGCAGTGAGTGAAAAGCTTTTGTGACTGTGTCAGCTTGGTGAAAACAATGTTTCTGTCAGTTATATGGGTTTGTAGGCAGCTCTCAAACGCCTCATTTCCCAGCAGAGGAATGGCCCAGATCCCAGGACATAAAGCTCCCAGGGTCCTTGTCACTTGAGCAGAACAACCAGTATCAGTAGGCGCCAGCATCTGTGACCCTGGGGCAAATCTATGAGAACGCTGCCTGGGACTCAGCGTGAGTTCATTGGGATGTTCAGAGTGAAAAACTTCTGGCTCAACAGATTAGAAGTTTTCAGTGAAACTGTGTTTTATTGCAAAGTTCCTGATTAGTTCTACTAATAATACAATGCTTTGCATTAATAAAAGGCTTGTCTAAACTCAGACTGTTGTACTGATTAAAATTATTTGTTTAGCTGATGATACTTGGCAGTTAAATTTCTACTAGTCCCATTTGTTGATGCAATTATACCAGTGTAATTGTTAGAAATGTTAGGTTTGACAACATTGATGGAAATAAGCTTTTTATACTAAGACGAGTATGTCCATGTTAGGGAGAGTATACCAACTTCCTTGTATTGATTTCCAAACACAGGTAGTTACACTGGCACAAGAATTTGTGTAAACATTTAACAGCTATTACTAATCCATACTCTTCTCAATATTATTGTGCTACTTACTTTATAAACTACTGTAGAAGCTGCTGTTACTCTCCATTGCAAAATTGTCTTCAGGCATCTGTATTTACAGCATCATCCAATTATCTTTCAGGAGTTTATTGCCTTCGGCTTCAGCAACATTTTTTCAGGTGCCTTTTCTTGTTTTGTTGCAACTACTGCTCTTTCAAGGACCGCAGTCCAAGAAAGCACCGGTGGAAAGACTCAGGTAATGACCTCTTCTTACTAGTACTGTGCACAGGTAAATTTAATCTTATATAGGGCACAGCTTTCACAATGGGATGAAAATAGTCCTAAAATGATTGTGTTGCTGGCACATGGAAAGCCACAGGTATCTTAGCTAGCAGCTTGTGCTCTGGTAGTGAATAATTTTTGTAGCTCTGCCAGAAGAGGGCAATCAAGTTTTACATAGCATGAGTTACATTAGGGGTCAGAAATCCTTCAAGCCTAATTCCCCAGAATTTCATTCCCAGTTAAGGGGCTGAGTTCGTCACAGTAGGAATTCAGGATGAGAGAGAAACTCCTCTTGCAGCTGCCTATGCGGTAATTAAGCTCCCATGTGCTGGTCTGAGCAGCCCTGCCATATGCCATTCATCATCTGCCCATGTGCCATCTTTCTCATGTTGAGTATGCTACTCTGTTGTACAGTACTACAGCTTTGCACTTTTAACGGTGGAGAACTACAGGTTATCCAGCAGCCCCTTTTCCGGCTGACACACAAACTCTGCTCCTTTCATCTATCTATGCAACATAACCCCTCCAAGAGCTACTACCATGCGTGCAGTTGTTTACACTACTTGCTTAATTGAATTCCCTCTGTGTTAGCTGAAGTGTATAATGATTGCCCATGTACGCCTAAACACAACAGCATTTTGGCAGGTCTCCTTGTTCCTAAAGAAATGTAGTGTGCAACTACTTGTACATTTTTCTTTGTAATCCTAGAAACATAAGATGAAGTCTTAATAAGTTCATTTCCTATAAACACTCTGTTCTTTGCAGGTTGCTGGTATAATCTCGGCTGGGATTGTTTTGATTTCCATTGTTGCCCTGGGGAAATTGCTAGAGCCCTTACAAAAGGTACAGTACTCGTCCTCTGCAGCACAGCCACCAGCACCAATCAGATCCAAATGCTCAACTTTGATGGGCAGGATTAATAGCCCTGTTTAAACTATGGTGACTGATACCAGATGAGGCTCTGGTTTATAGTGTATAATGTTGAGCACTATCTTAATATGCATCTTTGCTTCTGAGTAACACTTTTTCATCATTTTTCTTCACAGTCTGTGTTGGCAGCTGTAGTCATAGCTAACTTGAAAGGGATGTTCATGCAAGTGTTTGATGTTCCCCGTCTGTGGAGACAGAATAAAGTGGATGCTGTAAGTAACGTAATTTTTTCTTTTCTCCTGAATGTTTTTGTCTGGTTTTCTTTTTGCCTTTTAATGCCAGCCAAGTTTCTCTCAACTATCACATAAACAGAATTTTGTAGAGTTAACATCACAAAACTTTTATGTGTGTCCTCAAAATGCAAGTGCTATAAGGTCAGTTAAAAATTCCCCATTTTAGAGTTTTACATAGTATTCTGCTTATCTTCTTTATTCCCTATACCCAACAGTAAGGGTGCCAATCAGGGTATTCCTGTGCAGTGATGACTCCTTCATAGCAATTACCATAGTTTACAGCAATCTTGTGTTGAGATGGCTTAAAAATCAGAATAAAGATGGCCTGTTGCCACCTTTACCATTGTGCTTTTATCTTTTGCACAGTTTAAACGGGTCAGAAAAGCTGACCTTTTCTTAATTCATGTACATATGTTTATGTCATTACCATATTAGCATCCCATTTGCCTGGATAATCTCAGGTAGTCCTCAGAAAATATGTTTTCTAGTTGTAGCAAGACTAATCCAAGGTAGAATGTGGATTCATTTGGCATGCAAAGGCATATATGAACGGGCTTTTCTTACGAACCACTATAACCATATCTCAGGGTACTTGCTCACATCTCCCACTGTGTTTTCTGTGGAATAGACCTTCGGTGTGGCTGTTAGGGCAGGAAAAGATTGTATGGAAAGTATTTTCTCCAGGGTGGGAAAAGATTGTATGGAAAGTATTTTCTCCATGCAGTCTTTACTATGCATAGATTTTACAGTGCGCGTCATTGGGCAGTACCTGCCTTAGGTAGATCTGAAATTTTTTAGTCAATCACTTACTAGCCCTCTTTATAGGTGAAAGATCCCACTGACTTCAGTGAGAAGTTCGGGCACTCAGCTTTTTTATGATTGGGTCTATTGGGTGTTCTGCCTGGGCAGTGATGTAGGGAGGAATTGAGGAGCCCACTTCAACTGTTCTGCCTGAGTATTCAGTGGAGGCTTTAGAGAGTGCCATCAACCTGTTAATATGAAATACCTCTCTTTGGAACAGTTCTGATTCTTAGATATTACTGAGGAGCCCCCTTCCCTCTCTATATGTCTGCAGGTGGGCATCTTACAGTATTTTACATCTTGGGAAAATAAATTCTTTCCAATTTCTAAAGAAAGATTAACAATGACTGTCACCATCAGAAAGAAGAAAATGCAATGGTTAACTGCATCCCCTTTAATTTCACCAAAGTAACTGGATCCTTGAAAAATGTTGTTATGTTAAAAAAACCTTACTTCCTAAAAAGCTAATTATGCCTAATAAGATAGTGATGGATAGAAGCATCTTGGAGGAAGAGGAAGACTTTTGTATGGAAGTCAGCTAATTGCCAGTGTGCTATGATCATCTCCAAAGTTAAATTCTTCTGCTACTCATATTGTCTGGTCTAGTGATTCTTTAGCGTGACCAGGAGTTATACGTTATAATTAAGAGCCTTTACATTTGTTATTTCCTTTCCAGATGATCTGGGTTTTTACGTGTGTAGCATCCATCATTCTGGGACTTGATTTGGGATTACTTGCTGGCCTTTTGTTTGGATTGCTGACAGTTGTGCTGAGAGTTCAGTTGTAAGTAACACAGGATCAGAAATAATTGCTAGTGTTATACCATGAAAAAGGAAGACAATATGCTGAAAAGCAAGATGATTTGTGGCAGAAAATCTGGTTGGGTTTACAAAAATTTTGAAATGGAAAAAATCTGTTCTTTAGAACAAAACACTGTTTGTGTGCTATCATTTAATTACACTGATAAAAGAGAAGCTGCATTATTTTATCAGTATTTATTCTATATCATGTTGGGTACTCTGGTGGTACTTAGCCATATGTTATTTATCATAGAATCATCATAGAATCATAGAATAGTTTGGGTTGGAAGGGACCTCTAAAGGTCATCTAGTCCAACCCCCCCTGCCGTGGGCAGGGACATCTTCAACTAGATCAGGTTGCTCAGAGCCCCCTCCAACCTGACCTTGAATGTTTCCAGGGATGGGGCATCCACCACCTCTCTGGGCAACCTGTGCCAGTGTTTCACCACCCTCAGCATAAAAACATTCTTCCTTATCTCTAGTCTGAATCTACCCCCCTTTAGTTTAAAACCATGACCCCTTGTCCTGTCGCAACAGGCCCTACTAAAAAGTCTGTCCCCATCTTTCTTATAAGCCCCCTTTAAGTACTGAAAGGCCGCAATAAGGTCTCCCTGGAGTCTGTGCTGCCAAGTGCCCAGGAAAAGAGAAGCTGCCTGGGATACAACTGTAGGAAGACTTCTAAGGGTAACAGCAGCTAAAATTCTTTAGAAAAATCTGACATTGCATTTGGTTAATGAGTTTTCATTTGCTTTGTGGAATCTGAGATGGAAGTTGTCAGGATGGACTTCATGCTGTGTGAGAGCGGCGGTTCAGGCTGTTTCTCAGATCCATATTTGGAAAAAAAAAATCCTTTCCGAAAATATAGTTTCAGGTGATCCCAAAAGGTTTTATGGTATCTGTGCAATTTCTCATGCTCTTCATTGAAGAAGTATGAGTTGTTCAATGTACCTGAGTACACAGGTCTGTCCCCATCTTTCTTGTAAGCCCCCTTTAAGTATTGAAGGGCCGCAATAAGGTCTCCTTGGAGCCTTCTCTTCTCCACGCTGAACAACCCCAACTCTCTCAGCCTTTCTTCATAGGAGAGGTGTTCCATCCCCCTGATCATTTTCATGACCCTCCTCTGGACCTGCTCCAATAAGTCCATGTCTTTCCTGAACTGAGGACTCCAGAGCTGGATGCAGTACTCCAGCAGTACTTTATGTGCCCATATAGCTGAGTTCTGGAAAGGGATAGGAACATTCCAGATCAAATATAAAAAGATGTATGAATGGCTTCTGTAATTGATCATTATAGTAACTCTTAGCATGTAATACTACTACAATATGTTGCACGTGTCAATAACCTTTTCACTTACTGCTTATACAAGACTGACTGTATGCCTGTGAAAGAAGAGGAAGAGAAAGCATGAGAATAAGACAAAATTTTGTGCTTGTGGCTGATTTGTTACTGCTCAAAGAACACATGGTAGTGGAATGGTGAGAAAAGATGGCTTTGCAGAATCTTCTTTGGCCATCTTGTTACTTTTCATTGATCTTTTCTCTGAAAATACAGCATAACTCCTTTCCTTCAACCTGGAGTCTAGGTTACTAGCAATACCAAAGGATAGTTGCACTGTCAGCACATGCATAAAAATAAAGCCTTGCAAAAGTTCTTTAAGAATAGTAGATGATAAAGAATTGAATTTGAAGAGCCTCAAAAAACATTCCCAAATTCAACTCAGATTTGTGAAATGAAAATATATAAAGGACATGAGGCTTTACAAACTTCAAAAGAATTTGCTTCAACTGTTAAAAATTTATCTGGCGACTGCAAAATATTTTGGTTTTGTTACTAACTGAAATCAAAATTAAGAGTTGGACGAAAAGTTTTAAGTAACCTGAAAAGAATATAAATTTATTGTTTCAGTTGATTTGAAACGAAAAAAGTGATCAATGTTTTTTCAGAGTCAAAAAATTGTTTTTTCATTCAAACAAAACTAATTTGCTTTTAAAACATTTTTCTGGTTTGGGAGACAAATGGAACAAGTTACTCGTTCAGTTCTACATAAAAATGGTGCAGCAAGTAGGCTGAGACCAAAGTACCTTGTCTTTAAAAAGGACCATTCACTACAAATCGGAAAAAGACCCTTGCACAGTGACACAAAACAAAGATACAACACTTTTCCAGTGAGGATATTAGTTTGGCAGAAGAGAGCAGACTACAAGAGTCTATGACAGTTTGTATGCAGCAATCCCTTCAATTCTGTGAATGCCTAAGTATGATGTTTACCTTCACTGTCTTTTCTTTTTGTTTCTGTTAGTCCTTCATGGGGTGGCTTTGGAAACATTCCTGGCACAGACATCTACAAGAAGGTCAAGGACTACAAAAATGTAAGTCATTGCTGAGTTGTTTCCCTTCAGTCTACAAGGCAGTGTAAGACAAAGTAGTGCCTTGCATATTGTGGACAACTTGAATTTGGAAGTGGAGTGCTCGAAGATAACAAGTTTCGGCATTAAATTCTTCATCTTGGTCCAGATGGTTGGTCTATATTGCATGCTGGGGCTGTAAGCGTCTAAAAACTGAACCACCTTAATTCTCAGCAAAGATATGCCATTTTTTGTGAATTAGATACATAGTTGAACTGTTGAAACAGTTAAACTGCTTCTTATTAGCCAAAATAAGGTTGTTGCTGCTTAACCTTATATTCTTTGGCAACAGATTATAGAACCAGAAGGTGTGAAGATTCTCAAGTTTTCAAGTCCAATTTTTTATGCTAACATCGATGGACTGAAAAGCAGCCTCAAATCCACAGTAAGTGATACGTGATGGTTTTTCATGCTTCTTAACTGTCTTTGAGATTTCCTCAGAATTATATCTAGGTAAAATTAAATCATTTTGATGTCTTGATCCTTTTTCTGTAGGTGGGATTTGATGCAGTCAAGGTATATAATAAGAGACTCAAAGCACTGAGGAAGATACAAAAGCTAATCAAGAAGGGGAAATTAAAAGCTACTAAGGTAAAACAATTTTTTTTTTCCTTTTGAATTTTTTTCTCAAAGGATTACTGTTAGAGCTTATTACTTTGGCCTTTAGTTCCTCTGTACTCATCTTTAAAATGAAGATGGAAAAGTGTGACTTATTACTGTGGTAGGAAGACTGGGACCTGCGGGAGACTTAGCAGAGCAGTACACCTATTGCCAAAGACCCCACAGATTCAGGCAGCTGTGACAGTCATGGTGGTAGCAGGAGTGGAAGCAAGAGATTCCTTGATCTTACCTCTACCCCTCACCACCTCAGATTGTCTCTGTGCAGTAAAAGTGCTGGCTCTTTCATGTGTACATGCTCCTATCATCCAGCTTCCTGTGCACAGGTGAGCTGTATCAGTTGGCTGGTGGACATAGCCTTCCACGTCCTCTTTAAAGAAAGCAGCATATGTTCCTCTGAGTATGGAATGTACATTTCAATAATTAAATGCTTACATTTATTTAGACAGGTACAGGCAACCTATTAAATCTCCAGAGCTGGAAGTTAGAAGTGGGTTTTCTGTTGTCGTTGCTCTCAGTGCAGGATGCAGTATTTCCTGTATATATTACAATTTATGATGCAGTTAAATGCTCAGTTATGTGACGTTCCAGCTTTTGACCTAGTCATTTTACCATGTTATCATATATAGTAAATCTAATTCAAAGCTGAAAATACTGGTCTTAAATATCTCCTAGAAATAATTCTGTTGAGGGAGGGAGTAGCTCTGAGGTATTTATTTTTCTGGATAGTGGCCTTTTTGCAGGAAGATGCTCTTTTAACAAAGAAAAAAAGAGGAAAGGAAATACACTGCACAGAGGAGGAGATAATTATTTACTCTATCTGGTTTTTCTTTAAATTCTTGGATGCAGTATTGTCACCCGACACTAAGGGGTACTGTGGTTTAATACCAGCCGGCAACTAAGCACCACACAGCCGCTCACTCACTTCCCCCCATGGGGTAGGCGGAGAGAATCACAAATGGAAAAGTGCAAAA
>NW_008796221.1:3439288-3450215 GCF_000699145.1 Aptenodytes forsteri | reverse complement strand
TGTGTGGGTGTGGTGGGTGGGGTTGGTGGGGGTGGGTGTGGGGGGGGTGGTGGGGTGGGGGGGGGGGGGGGGGGGGGGGGGGGGGGGGGGGGGGGGGGGGGGGGTACAATTTATAAGTAGCGTAATACAGAATTTATACAACTTAACTTACAGTTTTTAATTTCCTAGACCCCAACTTAACTTATGGTTTCTAATCACCTGGACCCTCTGCAGATCAGGTCAGATCTTAATACGTGGTTTGATGTATCAATATAACAATCATAAACTAGACTCAAAAATCATATAAAAGAAGACGAGTCACTCACCCAGTCCTCGGAGGAAGCTGACGATGGTGGAGGCGTCCCTGGCCACCGGGGGGTCACAGGTCTCACTGTCCAGCAGCAGTTCCAGTCCAAATTCCCCACTTAGGACTTGTAACTGCTTGATTTTATAGACAGTGCTCTGTGCGCCGCTATGCTTCCCTGTTCTATGACAGGGTCATCAACAACACCCAGTTGGCTGGGTGCCTGGCAAGGAAGGGAATATTCAGCCTGGCACCCAGGAATCTGTTTGGTTTGTCTGCTTGGTTCACAGGACCTTCAAGGCCTGAGACTGAGGGGAAAGGGAACAAATACGTGACCTGCTCAGTCACAGAGAATGGCTGCTTGCCTTATAAAATGGCATCATTTATGCTAACCACATTACCAGGGGTTGGGAGCAGGGGGTACCGGTTACAAGTCTTGTTCATTCCTGAAACAGAAGTTATCACAGGGAAGTATTTCCTGTAACTCCAAAACCTTCTCCATGATTAAATGCTATATTCCATATATTATCTGCACATTAGAATGGCATCATCAGTGAGCCTGGTATTAATAATGAAGCTTTTGAGACTGATGAGGAACCTGAAGACAACGAAGATCTTCAAGTTCCCACCAAAGAAGTAGAGATCCAGGTAGACTGGAATTCAGAACTCCCAGTCAAAGTAAACATCCCCAAGGTGCCCATCCATAGTCTCATTCTTGATTTTGGAGCAGTAACCTTCTTGGATATTGTAGCTGTGAGATCAATAAAAACGGTAAGGGCATTTTTTTTCTGGTGTTCCATGAAAATGAAACTAGTCAGTAGTATGTAAAACAAGAGCTGTTAGCTGAAGTTAATTTCTGAGTTGTAAAAAGTCTGTTGTTGAAAAATACCTTTAAAACATACACAGCAAGAGGTAGAATATTGGGGTGTGCATATTTTAGGTGGAAAAAAAATCCAAAAAATGCATTAAAAGAACAATATGAAAGTTGCATGGTCAAGTACTCTAAAATTAGAACAGCAAAATGTGGTCCCCTTGTATGCATGTGTTATGAAATATTTTAGTTATATATTTTCTTTCCACATGCCTCCTGTTTTAAGCTGGGCACAGGATGACGCTCACTCAACACAGAGGTAGTAAAAATTTCGTCTTACCGTCACTTCAGTCTTTAACCACAAGATTTATTTATTCATTCCATATTATTTAAATTATGAAGGAAGGAAGGAAGAATGATTCATTTCTTTATAGGGTTTTCTGTGGCTAATATCGGAGCGCTTCATCAACATTCATTAATTCATCTTCAAACATCACACTATGAAATAAGGAGATAATATTCCTAGTTTAGGGAGAGGGAAATGAGGTGAAGAGATTAAGGCCAAGTATTTCCATTATTTTTTGGTGTCCAGTTACAAGTGTGTAGAACCAGATCGTTCAGTCTTCAGTCTTTTATACTTCGTATGTTCAGATTGCTGCTTTCACTAACTTCATGAAGCTGGTAAAGGGTCTGGAGCACAGGTCTTACGAGGAACGACTGAGGGAACTGGGGCTGTTTATCTTGGAGAAAAGGAGGCTGAGGGGAGACCTCATCACTCTCTACAACTACCTGAAAGGAGGTTGTAGCGAGGTGGGTGTTGGTCTCTTCTCCCAAGTAACAAGCGATAGGACGAGAGGAAATGGCCTCAAGTTGCGCCAGGGGAGGTTTAGATTGGATATTAGGAAAAATTTCTTCACCAAAAGGGTTGTCAAGCACTGGAACAGGCTGCCCGGGGAAGTGGTTGAGTCCCCATCCCTGGAGGTATTTAAAAGACATGTAGATGTGGTGCTTAGGGACATGCTTTAGTGGTGGACTTGGCAGTGCTAGGTTAATGGTTGGACTTGATGATCTTAAAGGTCTTTTCCAACCCAAAGGATTCTATGATTCTATGATTCATTTTGCAGTTGGGACTGCTTAGCCTATCTATAAACCAGATCTTAGATTACCAAGACTCTAGTTTATCAATGAACAGAAGGGGATGGAATTAGCAATCATCTCTGAAAATACTATTCTAAGAGACTTGCCTGGTACCAGGGAGCCGGGGTAGAATCCAGTCTCCCACCTTTTAACTAACTGAAATACAAGAACGCTGTGTGCCTTGCTTCAGCCTTCTGCCTAGTTTTGATTCAGTTCCGGCTTCTGAGACCAGAGAGATACGGGGTCCACAGACATGACTCTTTTCATATGCAGCTTTTTCATCCAAGCACAGGTCCATCTGGTGCACTGCATGAGGGAAAAATCTGTGTAAAAAATTTGCATGTGCCAGTCAAGGATTGTATCATATCACACATGCATGGGGAGAAATAAAGCTTGCTCAGGCCCATATGATTCTCACTTGAAGAGACATGATTATTCATACTATGAGAACAGAATGAGAACCTTCATAGGCAGCAATGTATGTATGTGTAAAATCGATAGTTCCACTCACATAGTCAAAGATGATAGGCCACTTCAGCAACCAGGTACTTAACTACTGGATCTTTAAGTATAGCAAAGTATAGCAGTTCCTTATTTATGATGAATAAACAAAACATACAATTTGGAATGAAGACACGCAGAAACAAATGAAGTGTGTGTGTGCCTACACATGACATATATAGACATATATACATACACGTATTTTCTCCTTACAGACTTTATTTATTTATGTCCTTGTTGCAAACTTTTATTTTTTTAGATAATTAGAGAGTTTGAGAGAATTGATGTGAGAGTATACTTTGCTTCATATCAAGGTAAACATCCAAATATTTCTACTACCACTCATGCAAAGAATAAAATGAAGATGAGAAGGGATGAGAAGGGCTCTCTAGATGTGTCTGTGGGAGCATTTGTTCTAATAAAAATGTGAATTATCACACTGATAAACATGGTGGGCTGCGGTGGGACACAAAGAATGGTGGGGTTTAAAGGAAATATGGAAAGTAAAAGTCAAGACAAAGCTATGATTGATTGATTTGGCTGTACGTTTGATTTCTGATAGTTGCAACCATGTATTTTGATATTTATTTCTTAAATTACTTCAAATTGTATTAACCTGTTATGACTTTCTTTTATTCAGACAACCTTATATCTCAACTGGAACGGAGCGCCTTCTTTGATGATATTGTCAGAAAAGACATATTCTTCTTGACTGTCCATGATGCTGTGCTCTACATAAGGAATCAAATGACATACAGTGACAAGCAGGATCCCATATTTGAGAAGGTAGTCTACTATCCAGTAGTACATTTCCCTTCCTTCTATCATCTACCATTGATTGCATTACAGCATGGCATGTTCAAAAACTAGACATAGACCTGTAGTACAAATAAAGTGAGAGTCTAGTAAATTGGACAGCTTCTGTAGTACATGAACATTTTGCTAGATCCAAGGAAGGGTCTGTTGACCCCAGGATCTTGTTAGTGAAAAGAACATGAGAAACAGGACATACGGAGAACACTTCATCCTAAGACTCATTTTCTAGTTTCTGACAACTGGCAGCTTAAGAACTGCCTCAGCTGGAGGTTGCATTTGGACCATTATATGGGGTGCTGGTCGACAGCCAGCTGAACATGAGCCGGCAGTGTGCCCAGGCGGCCAAGAAGGCCAATGGCATCCTGGCCTGTATCAGAAATAGTGTGGCCAGCAGGAGTAGGGAAGTGATCGTGCCCCTGTACTCGGCACTGGTGAGGCCGCACCTCGAATACTGTGTTCACTTTTGGGCCCCTCACTACAAGAAGGACATTGAGGTGCTGGAGCGTGTCCAGAGAAGGGCAACGAGGCTGGTGAAGGGTCTGGAGAACAAGTCTTATGAGGAGCGGCTGAGGGAACTGGGGTTGTTTAGGCTGGAGAAGAGGAGGCTGAGGGGAGACCTCATCGCTCTCTACAACTACCTGGAAGGAGGTTGTAGTGAGGTGGGTGTCGGTCTCTTCTCCCAAGTAACAAGCGATAGGACGAGAGGAAATGGCCTCAAGTTGCGCCAGGGGAGGTTTAGATTGGATATCAGGAAAAATTTCTTTACTGAAAGAGTGGTTAAACATTGGAACAGGCTGCCCAGGGAAGTGGTTGAGTCCCCATCCCTGGAAGTATTTAAAAGACGCGTAGATGAGGCGCTTAGGGACATGGTTTAGTGGGCATGGTGGTGTTGGGTTGACGGTTGGACTCGATGATCTTAGAGGTCTCTTCCAACCTTAATGATTCTATGATTCTATATTTAATCATCACAGATGGAGTTTTCTTCGATGTGTCCGTCATACTCCTTTTGGAACCCCTTTACATATTTTAGCTTGACACTATCCTGTGGAGATGGGTTCTGTAATTTTAAATGTGTTATACGACATATATTTCCCATTTGTTTTAAGCCTGTTGGATTTCTGGATTGCTAGTTGCAATGAATAATCATTCCCTGCTCCCTTTCCCAAAACTATTAATAATTTCATATACCTCTGATCAAAGCTGAAGAGTCCCATTCTACTTGGTGTGAGTGTGCATGGAAGCTGTTCCACGCTAGTGTTCATTCCTGCTGCTTTTCTCTGTGCATTTCCTAGTTGTATTCTGTTTTTTGAGATAACCAGAACACTCTGTAGCATTTAAAGCTGTGGGCCCACATTAGGAAAATGGCCTTATAATGTTCTCCTGTCTTTTCACCACAATTCCTTCCCTAGCAATCACTATTACAGTATTATGAATAAATAGCAATTAAATTAATCTGACTGATAACTAACTAGGACGGGACCCTTATTTTTTGATAATTTTTGCATGCTACTGTCTTATAGTAGAGATTAACATTTTGACAAAGGTGTACAGCAGCTTAGAGATAGATTCTGCTTTTATTATTTTTACAAAGCTATAACTAGTCATATGAGGAGAGGCAGGACCATAAGCTTTTCAACGTTTAAGTTCCTCTCAGCTAAACTAAATCAACAGTGTTGTCCAGGAACAGTAAACAACAGACTCCTGTAAGTTGTGGAAGTTGTCTTAAGGTACTTCAGAGTAATAAATCAATTTCAATGATACGGGTAACGCGTAACTCATCATGTTTCTTCTATTTCTGCCAAGATTTCGCTCATGCAGGAGTCTAAAGAACCCATGGAATTCACAGAAGCAAGCCGGCCTGATGATGAACTTGATGTTCAGGAAGAGGTACACACTTCAGAACTGAATGTGTCTATTATTTACAGAATACTGCTGGCTTTATTTCTTTGCCTGTAGCATTGAGTCATGCTGTGAGAGTATGGTGGATGAACTGAGCTCTCAACAGTTTCCTTCTCCATAAATAAATACCCTCCCTGGGTACCTGAATGTCAGTGCTTAGTGGAGGAGGTCAAGTTTTTCTTGAGATGTAGTAGATTATATGTGCAGAAGCATCTCTTGATCTCTGTCGCTTTAGGACTACTTTTGCCTTACACAGGCTTATAAATAGATCTAAAGACAAGTTAGGTGCTTAAAAGAAGACTTGATAAGGCTTGAGGCACCTGAATCCAAAATTATGGTCAACCTCCCCCTCTCATTCCTCCTTTTAACACAACAGACACCTTCTTGCACAATCTGAACATTTTACAGGAAGCTGCAGCAAAACAGTGTATTGAACGTAACTAACACGCAACAATACAAGTCCATTAAAGCAATACCATGGTATTGTGTATTTACAGAATACTGCCAGAAAGTAAAGTAGCACTTACTGCTAAAATAACGGTGCAGCGCGCAGGCCACTTACTCAGAAAACAGGGGATTGGGCTAAATGCCCTTTTATAGCCTGAGGTGGATTAAACTAGTGATGCATCAATACCTTGGAAGCATTACAACACTCCATGTAGGTAAAGGCATGATTATTATGTGTTCCTCCTATTATGCTACTGTGGTACTAGTCAGAACTCCATTCTTAATTCCTGATCTAAAACGGGGTAGTGCCCTGTGCTTGGTCTCTCTGCTCCAGCAGCAGGAATGGAAAGGGGCTGCAGGCATGCTGTGACCCTTCTCTGTGTCATGCTGTAGCAAAATGCTGCAGCAAGGTTGCTGTGCGTGTGGGATGTAGAGGTCCCTAGAGGCAAGTAGGTAAGAGGAGGTTGTGGCTGGGTAGAGGTTCTCAGCATCTCCCTGCATTGTAGTTTCTACCATAGCATGAAGTCCTGTAGGAAAAGGTAAGGTCAGCTTGGAAGGCAGATTGGTGAGAGGAGAAACTGAGACCCTAAGCAAAAGCCTCTCAAGCTTCATCAGGGCTTGGTAAATAGATTGTGATGCTTGGTACTCCTGATTCACCCCCTCCTTTTTTGGTTGGTACGAATATTGCAAGAGACCCAAATATTATTCCTTATCACTAATAGGGGGAGAAGCACTTTCCACTCCCCTGTAAGTCACAGTGCAGAAAGGAATGAAGGATTAAAAAAAGCTAGAAAGACACCATGATTCTGTAACAGAAGCATTTGCGACTGGCAGGCCAAAGAGACTTGAATTCTGATTTCTATTCACAGGATTGGTTAAATATTTGTATTATTGTCATTAAATAAGAAGCCAGACACAAAACTACCGATCCAAGGTCAGAGTGTTCTGCGAGGCTTCTGTCCTCCACCTTTATAGCCACATTTTGAAGGTGAGAGCTTCAGGCCTGCAGCTTCCTGACTGAATTGTCCGATGTAGACACAAGTCAGAGGGCAGCTGCCTCAGAACAGTTACTTTCTCTGTACTTTCACTGAGGCCAGGTTGAACTTGGTAGTTTTTAGTTAACACATGCACAAACATTTTCTTTTTCCAAGTGGTGTGTACTCAGAACTAACCATGGCCTGTTTCTCTCCACCTTCTGAAAACCATTTCACTAGGCTATGCGCAGACTTGCTTCATGAAGATGGACTGCTGGTACTGTCTTACCTGTGAACTCACAGCAATATTTATGCACCGGTACTATATAAGCATTTTCTGCAATGAAACCAATCTTTGCACTTGAAGAAAACTCTAATTGATTGTCTGAATGATACAGATCTCTAGAAATCTCCAAATTTTAGCTAACGTTATCCCAGAAATATTCTGGACCTGATTCAGCAAGCACTTTTTGGTATGATATATTGATAAAAAAAATCAGAAGACTATTACGAAAGATGTACTCAGTTTTGGGACTAGTCAGGCAGAAGGTGCATTACACTGTTTCGTCAGTGTGTACAGGATGAAAAGCTGCTTTGTGCTCTGCCCAGGAGAGTTGAAGAGGCCAAAATCTTGGGATGGCAGGCCTTTTGTTCTGTATTTGCACAATGCCTAGCGAGAGGGCAGGAGTTCTAGCTGGCCAAGGCTTTGCAATTCTAGAACATTGGTGGGAGCATACATGCTGACAAGTCTTGAAAAATGTATCGTGATCATTTTTTCCAAGCAATTCCTTAGATTGCTGCAGGTTGTTAGGTAACTGAAACAGGTGACAGGTGAAACAGTCACATGAACAGAAAATGGCACTGAACTACTATAAAACTTCAAATAGGGTAAGTTTCAATAGAAAAGACCCTTGGATATGGGTTCATCAGTTCTGTATTAATCCCATTGTAGCAAATCATGCACTACTATTAATGATCGTCCCTAAAATGAAGTATGCACAGAAGATTATTTTGGCTAGGTTACTTATCTTTCATCAAGAGGTAGATCATGACATAAATTAGATTAACAAAAACCTTAGTCCCCACGTACTTAGTGGAATCTGTAGAACAGGCTGCTACTGAGTGCAAGTAAGAAAGTCAAAATGTGACCTAGTATAGAGGTTTGGGGCTTTTTTAAAATGGAATATAGGAGTTTATTTAGTTTAATGAATATATTTTTATATAGCATATTTTTTCTTTTAATATTCTACATAAAACTGCTGCTGTTCTTTTACATTTGATAGTCCATAATGCACAAGTGCAATAATTTACAAAAGATAAAGGATTTGATGTGCAAAACTTTAATCCTTACTTTAGGACTATATAAAATAGATACGTAGCAAATCAATTGTTTTTACTTTTCATGAAGAAGAAATGTGTTTTGATGGAAAACAGACTGCTACTTTAAATTTTTTAGCACTACATTAATTTTTTAAATGGGAAAAAAACCTCTGTATGATGAAGGAACCGATAATAACAGAAGTGTAAGAAATGTCCAGGTATAAAATCCCTTTTAAGTTTCACAATGTGGGCTAATTAGCTTCAGTATGTTCACATATTTATGTCTCCTTATTTGATTACATCAGAGAACTCTTCCTATATCACACTGCACAGGGAAGATTTTTGCTGCAAGTAATGTTAGCAGAAAATCTAAGGTGAAAAGCTAAGCACTAAATAAATTATTCTGTCCTAAAGACCTGAGTGAATGCCATCAAAATCAGTGAAAAAAAATCCTCTAACCGTCAGTCAGTTGGACGGTATCTCACACAGTAGGTAACAGCACCAGACCGACATCTTTATTCTCTAATTAAGGCAGAAATTTCAGTCCTCATGACAGTCAGTGAAGTTTCTCATTTCAAATGCAATACAGGCTTGAACGAGTCCGAGCCAGCAAAAACGCAGGTTTGTATTTACAAAGAGACATACGCCATTTGTGTGTCAGATTGGCATCTCCACAAGCTGAGAATTAGGCACGTGTTTAAGCAGCAAGTCAGACTGATCTGCACCTCCTCAGACGGAAGTATTAATTTCTGTTTACACTAATGCTTAGGCTCAGGCTGTGATTTGACAATTCCCGCTTTTAGCACTACCTGTCCTCATTCTCTCCCCTTCCATTCGCCAGCCTAACGCAGGAGGCTGGTACTTCTGCCCACGTTGCTGACAAAACTTTTCCTATCAGGCCATGGCCCCAACTTACATTAACCTGAATATAAGCCACTGTTGCCAGTGCACGCAGCATGCAGCGATGGAGGACAAGGCCAGCAACATGTTTCTCAGAAGTTTTATTGCTTTTCTAAAGTGGATGTAGATTTTATGTAGAAAGTAAAAGAAAATATTCTACCTGGGACTGGTAAGTGAGGTTTCAGCTAATTTTTACGCAGAACACATACTATGGAAAAGATGACATAAAAAATGATAGCAGTGAAATTTTTTCTTCCTCAAGAGAACATCTGCACTGTGAAGTTTGAGTATAGATTCTTACCTGACAGAAATGCAGGTTTACGTTATTTTTTGAACCTTCTCTAGTTCTTGTCCATACAGGTATTAAAAAAGCAATTAAATCATAGAATCATAGAATAGTTTGGGTTGGAAGGGACCTCTAAAGGTCATCTAGTCCAACCCCCCTGCCGTCTTCCAGTTTCCTTTCCAAATAATGACATTTCAGCTGGAATTAATTGTGCTAAAATATGATGCAATGCACTTACTCTTGGCCTGCATATTTCTTCAAGCCATGGTTGTATTTGTTCTTAATTTAACTGGCACAAAATATTTGACTTTTCCTGAAAAATAGCATTGCACGCAAAGCTTACAGTTACACAGAATGGTAAGAGGTAACATGCAGAAGGCATTCAAATACCTTTCTCAGTGGGCCGGGGGGTACGTGCTTCTATGTATCCATCAAAACGAAGGATACCAAAATAATGGATTTTGCAATGAAGCTAAAATTCTACATGATTTTGTACTAATTCAAACATCTGTAAGTAATGCAACTAGACATGCTTATCTTTTTCCAGTAGAATGAAGAAGTGATATTTTTGTATGCATTTTGAGTACTGTCTTTGCATGTCAGGTATTAAATTTGGAGATACATTTTTTTACCCTTTTAAAAAGCTGCATTTTAAAAGCAATTGTATTAATTAACTAGAAAATAAAGTTGTGCATACTGAAAACATGCTGCATGCCTCCGCATGTTTGGTTTGGTTTTTTTTTTAAAACTCTTCTCTTTGTGAATTCTTATTATGGGGAAATAAAGCATACAATGCAGGGATCAGCATCACACTTCCCTTGGGTCTGCCTTTTGAGGAACAACAGAGACAAAAGGGGAAACCTGTTCTCTCTGCCTTGTGGGGATAAGACAAGAAACATTAGGCTTACATGGCAGCTTTTATATGTTAAGGCTATGAAGATAATGAGAAACACTGTCTGTAGGGACACAAGATCCCCATCTGGGAGACCTCTAGTGAGGCAGTCACCGATCTGAAGTGTTTGGCGTAGAGCTGCCCCTACCTTAGGGCTGTGGGAGGACTGCTTGAGGCCACTTTCTACCCTATAGCCTATGATTTACTTGTATTTATATTTCCTTCCTTTCTTCAGTGCTATAGAAGCACTCTATAAAGACAGTATCCCACTGAACTACACAGGATTTACAAAATGCTAAGTTTATGGAAATTACACAAAGTAGTCTCTTGAGGTAGCGAGCTCTATTGCTGTGAAGCTTCAGGGTCCACTGGAGGGCCACTGTTCCATCAAGTCGTTGGCATTCCTACAGCCCCGATTGTCAGGAATCTGCCGATTCCACGGTAAACCTTAAGGCTGACCATTAGCAGCCGAGAGAGCCCAATGTGGTTTCAGATTTGTCCGATTCTTGGAAGCCCGCACCATATAAACCACCCTCCCGCTAAGCCCGCAGGCAGGGGTCACGGCTCCGGAACAGAAAGGCCCCTCCCCTTTTTCATTTTACCCCTCTCCAAGAAGCCACAGGGTCATGCCTCCTGTTTCCAGCGACTCTTCCCTGCTGCG
>NW_008796221.1:3399174-3438052 GCF_000699145.1 Aptenodytes forsteri | reverse complement strand
GAGGTCGGTGCCGGTAACGTGTTTCCTGGTTCCGTAGTTGTGCTCTGGAGAGGAAACTTTCCCATGTGCTTAAGCTCGGTTTCGTAGCTTTAATACTCTGCTGGTTAGCGTGCTGGCATAGTGTAATGAGTGGGTGAGCGGACGTGGGGATTTTTGCTGGGGTATTTTCGGTTTTCTTTCTTCCCCTTAGCGAAGACTACATTATGAATTTATATGTATAAGGTATGGTATTTGAGCTATATTTATGAATTTTAAAAGAACGTGAAATACAAAAATAAAACTTAAGAAAAGTTGACAAAGGTGACAATTCAGGAGGATGTATCACCTCAATTAGAGCTTCCCTAAGTAGTCTTAACAATTTTGGTATGTTTTTCATACTTTTTTTCTGCACTTAATCCTGCTAGTTATGCTTCCACAGACTGCAATTTATTATCCTTCCGTAAAACGTGAATAACTAATGAACTTGCTAGTTCGGGTTAGCTGAGCAGCTAACTCATGTAAATATTCCTAGCTTGCAAGGGTATATGGAAGACGCGTCAGAACTTACTTGTTTCCTACTGGCAGTTCAATGGACTGATTAATACACAAGTTGGGTTGTTTGGGTTTTTTTTAAACTTGTTTTAGTTATCCCTATTTGGGATAATATGGATTGAGGTCCTGCAGAGACTTTTTCTGGTCTACGGTGTTGCATTTTTGTGTATTCTGGTAGAAAACAGAATTTCCCAACAAGTGGAAAATAGACAGCTTTAGCATTATTATCTCTGATGTTCTAGGCCAGCAGTCTCTGGGAAACCTGGTGTCGTAGTTGTATGTTTCCTGGCTCATCTGTTTAGCCAACAGGACAGCCTAAACAAAAACAACAAATGAGCAAAAGTAAAAACAGGCTGTATTGTTTTTGCCTTTTTACATATTGCCTTTTAGAGTGAAACATGTCAACCACAGTGCTAAGAGGAATAAATACACTTGATCTATCAGAGGAGATTGAGGGCTCTTCATTTTGAGGTAAAGTGACTGTCAGGGCACAGTCCCAATTCGAAACTTTGTCGCAGTTCCTAGTTTTGGTGGTAGCTGCTGAATAACTTAGAGCAATCCCCTTTTCCTTTTTTCTTCTTGTTTTTCTTTCTTTCTTGTTTTTCCTCCTACTTGTTGTGTTATGTGGGGTGGTTACAGGCTTTGAGGGTCACTAGTTTGTGAGGCATTGTGCAGACTTACGCTAATGGGGCCCTAATTTCAGTGTCCAGATGCTGCCAGGCTGTAATCCTTTGGGGCCTCGGTGATCATTCCAGGGCTGCAGTGCCGTATCAAGTGGAACGGCAGGGCTTACAGTGTAAGAGCTTGTGGCACACCCCTCTGAGGCTGAGCATGTCCCACTTTGAAACACCTGTCAAAATGGCATTTTCAATTAAAGCGAAAGTGAGCTGGGTAGATTCATGAAGAACATAATTTTATTTGTGTATGAATGAGATGCTATGCAGTGGTTTAAGATAGACTCACTGGAAGTTGAGGGAGTTGTACCCCCTTCATTGGTGTGCTTGTTGCAATACTCCCTCTAGATTATCACTTGGAGCCTGTATCTACCGATGCATGTGTCAGGCTATTTCTTGCTTCCTTTGCCCTGGTACTCAGATTTAAATCTGATTAAAGAGAATTCTGTATGTAGTGGGGAACAATAATTTTCAGTTTCGCAAGGATACTACTTCATACTCTTAAGTACCGGTATTTTTGTGATACTTTATGCTAAACTTCTAAGTGATATGTCAAGATGCTGAGTTAATATGGAAACTAGCTTCCTTCCAGCTTTAATAAACAATTTACATAAATTGTAAAAATTATCTTTTCTCATAAGAAATTCTATGTTGTCACGGTCGTACAAAGAATTGACTCTTCAGTACTATTCACACTGTGAGAGGAATTATACAATTAATGGGTTTTTTCCTGTTGTGAAGAAATGACAGACTAGCTAACTTTTAAAAATACCTTTATTTTTAGAACTAGATTTCCTAAAATCACGGTTGTTCCCAATACAATTTTGTGACTTGACTTCTAGAAGAAATTCTATGTGAAGATACTTAGTTTCTAGTGATTAAACTTTGATATGTTGTATGAGTCTTAAACAAGCTTTAAAAATTACTTTTCTTAAAACTCTTCTGTTAATATTCAGCCTCTTTAGAAACTATTAGATAAGTGAAAAACTACATAAACTTTTTTTTTCTTTCATAGACAATGATTTGCAAGGAACAAATAGTTCAGGGTCATTGGGTGGTCTTGATGTTCGTAGAAGAATCCCTATAAAGCTTATCTCAAAACAGACCAATAAAACCAAACCTGCACCTCGAACTCCAAGAAATATGAACAGGATGCCTTCAAAGACACAAGCTGGTGATGAAGGTAAATTAATATAAATACTAGCCCTGTAGTAGGGAAGTGTATTATTCTGCAGCATTGTTCAAGACTTTATTCAGTCTTGGAGACTTAGAGTCCAAGGTTCTGTCCAAGTGCAAAACAAGTTTCAAATTTCCAGGTACTGCTGCACTATAAGGATTAAACGGGGTGCATTCCCAAAACAGACTGTCTTACTACTTTGACTGTACCTTTCTGTAGAATGGGCCCAGCAGATTAGAAGTGCTGTGGCATTCCTTGATGATTTCAGTATAGAATGACACATGCCTTTAATAGCAGCCAGTGTCATTTAGGAAAGCGTTGTGGTTGGCTCGTGTCTTTCTTCTCTTTCTTCTTTCCACAGAAGAATTTGATTATAACGAAGAGGAGCGGTACGAATGCAAAGGAGGTGAAATGTTTGGCAATCAAAGGAGGTTCCCTGGACCCATCTTTTGGGACTATAAGGTAAAGCAGTGGATGGCAAGTCATGAATCTTTGTCTGTGAATCATACCAAACTGTAGGTAGTCCTGGTAGATACCTTCTTAAATAAAAGTGCTTCCATTACTTTTGACTGACTGAAAATACATCCTCTGCTTTCTCACGTTTGTGGTGTTCTTGCTTCCTTCTCAGCTAATTCAGAAATAATGGGTGTGTTGGTGATAATTGAAATGAGAAGCTTTAGTGATCTTGGGTTTTGTTTTCCCACCCCCTTCTCTGTCCTATCAGATAAACTTGCTGGGGGAAAAGGATGATACACCGGTCCATTTCTGTGATAAGTGTGGATTGCCCATCAAAATGTATGGACGCATGGTGAGTGAAATTATCAGTGGAAGATGCAGCCATGGTTTCCTTTTAGGTAAAATTAGGTTTTGGTATGTCTCTATGAAGCCTCTAGAGGTTACTGATTTCAGCAGGCCTCTGAATAAACAGCAGGAGAATATCAGGATGGAACCAGGGGCCTTCACTGCTGAAGTGTTTTTGTTCCATCTGTCTGTCTGATTTCATGTTAACTCCCTGATTTAATAAAGTAAGCTTGAAAATGTTAAACAAAAAATCAAAACGCTGTCACCAACAAAAGAACCCTTCAAGTTCAGTAGGTTTTGACCTTACACAACTTAGCTTTAAAAATAAGCTGTTTATCTCAATTAAAGACTTGCAATGAAGTTAGAAAACACTGTTTACTTTTATGTCCCTTTAAAAATAGTGTAACAAAATCCCTGAGATTAATTTAGATTTCTAAGTGTGATGTAACAGGCTTCAGGATCTGACTTAATGACAGTTAATGCTGTTAAAACTTTCCTTCCTTGCCAGCAAGACAAGTGTAATTAGATTGCATATGCAGCTTCTGTAAATGTTCAGTGTTGGTATTACTGCAAGACTTAAACTTTTGCCTGTATGTTTTTGCCAATTCTTAAAAAACCCAAACAAACCTACACCCAAAACCCCCAAACTCAACACAAACTGTTTTAGAAAGTTTCTATGCAAAGATGCTGTAAACTGCAAGCTACCACTAAGCCTGTTCACCTCATAGGTGACTTAGTTACTTATATTGTTAGAAATTGCATGCTGGAGGGAGGAACTGTATTCTGCAAAATGACATAGGTATTTATATACGATGTCTTAACAGCCATTTTTTTGTTTCTAGATACCTTGCAAGCATGTTTTCTGCTATGACTGTGCTATACTACATGAGAAAAAGGGAGACAAGATGTGTCCAGGGTAAGTTATCTCAAGATTTATTATTAAAGAAAACGTAGGAAAGTAACTTAGATATCTTATTTCAGATACTGTATTAACATGGTTCTCATTTATGTACGTTTAGCAGAGGCAGTAGAGTACTCTCTACTGCACCACTTGATTATAGTTTTGTAATGCGTATTTTGGGATTGTAAGAGATCAGTGTTTACTTTGCTGTTTAAGTATTTGTGTAGATAACCTGTTATTGCTCTAGTTTGAAAAGGAATAAATGGCAGTTTAATTTACATAGTGAGAGTGACTCTTGGTAAGTCTTAACGCCCAGAAGGCATTTGTGAGAGAGAGTGATGCTATTTATAAATTTCCACCTCATGAAATTTTTATGTCTTTCATGGTTGCGTTTGGAGACTTAAAAACTAGATAAATTCAGAATCAAGGAAATATTTCTTTCATTGCTACAGTGGGGAAAAAATTGTCAGTTCTAATTTGGGTAATTATGGTAAACTGGTTGGCTTTTAAAAAAAAATAAATTGCAGATTGAACTCTCTGTGATGACAATAAACCAGTGTTCTCTTCTGATTTAGCTGTAATGAACCTGTGCAGCGAATCGAGCAGTGTGTCCGAGGGTCTCTCTTCATGTGTAGCATTGTTCAAGGGTGCAAGAGAACTTACCTGTCACAGCGGGACTTACAAGCTCACATCAACCACCGTCATATGAGAGCTGGAAAGCCTGTTACTCGTCCTCCAATTGAACCTGTACATCCTCCTATTGCCCCACCACCTGCCGAAATTCCCGAGCGTTTCATAATGCCACCTGAGAAACATCATATGAGCCACATTCCGCCGAAGCAGCACATCATGATGCCACCACCTCCTTTACAGCATGTGCCACATGAGCATTATAACCAGCCACACGAAGACATTCGTGCGCCTCCTGCAGAGATGTCAATGGCTCCACCGCCACCTCGCCCAGTCAGTCAGGACACCTTCCGCATTTCGACGAGAAAACACAGCAACTTAATAACTGTCCCTATTCAGGATGATTCGAATTCAGGTGCTCGAGAACCACCTCCACCAGCCCCCGCACCTGCTCATCATCATCCTGAATACCAGGGCCAACCAGTGGTATCGCACCCTCATCATATTATGCCTCCACAGCAACATTATGCACCACCCCCACCACCACCTCCACCAATAAGCCATCCGCTGCAGCATCCTCCCCAGGCAGCAGGTACTCCTCACATGGTATATAGCCAAGCTCCTCCACCGCCAATGACCTCTGCTCCTCCTCCAATAACCCCGCCACCTGGACATATAATTGCCCAGATGCCACCATATATGAATCATCCTCCTCCAGGACCTCCCCCTCCTCAGCACGGAGGCCCACCTGTAAATGTAAATGCACCCCCTCCCCATCACTATAATCCTAACTCTTTGCCACAGTTCAGTGAAGATCAAGGAACTCTTAGTCCCCCTTTCACACAGCCTGGGGGAATGAGTCCAGGGATATGGCCAGCTCCAAGGGGGCCGCCTCCACCTCCAAGGATGCAAGGGCCTCCTGCTCAGGCCCCGCTTCCTGGACCACACCACCCTGATCAAGCCAGATACAGACCCTATTACCAATGATAGGAGCAGTTATATGAATAGAGAGTGCTATGAAGAGGATAAAACTATATACAACAGCCTTTTAATTAATTGTTTTGGGGTTATTTTGTTGTGGTTTTTTTTAAAATACTGTCATTTTGACTGTAAGACATTTTCAGGTTTGAATCTTAAATGATTTTTAAGCCTTGGCCGTAGGACTCTGACTTCAGATATTCTATAGTGGAAAAATAAGTGGCTTAGTAACCACGGTTGCATTTTAAGAGAACTTCTGTCTCTAGTGTGGCTAAATTGTCCTAAGATGAACACTTGTAATATTATTTCCTGGAGAAAATGAACATGTGTTGTACCATTCTGAATATTGTTTTGTTAAATCCAGTGTTTAGTTTCACTTGTGATACGTTTTTGTTAACCTGTGTACAATAATTAAATTGAAATATGGTTGTAAAAGTGGTGGGTTTTTATATGAAGTTAACGCAAACATAGTTCCGGGACACCATTTTGGCACTAATGCTTTCCAAATGGGCAGTGTAATGAAATATCCTACTAACAGTTACCATTACTTATAACGAATTCAGGCTATGGTTAATTCATGGCACTAGAAATCAGACATGCAGAATACTGCATTTCAGCTTTTTCTTTTTTTTTCTCTAAATTTGTGCAGCAAGATAAATTTATCAGAAGTATGGCTTTGTTCAGTGAACATTTCCATCCTTATAGTGGGGGGGGGGGGGGGGGTGTTGGTTTTGTTTGGGGTTTTGGGCTTGAGTTTTTTGGGTTTTTTGTTTGATTTAAAGCTAGGTTTGGTTCAGAAGGTTCTGTTTACATGTACACTACTCACTGGAGTTGAATTCAAACTATTGTGTTTACCTATGGCTATGTTTGCGTCGAAGTGGCTGTGCGTTGGCTTGCCATGTCTGTGAGAAGCAGATAGTTTTTCGTAGGGAAGTGGTGTTTGCCTCTGTCACTTTATATAATACGTACAGTAGGAAAACTTCCCATTTGGATAACCTGAAAGAAGTAGTCTGAAATCCCTTATGTAGATATAAAGAAATAAAAAAACTACACATCCTTTATCTGTTTTGATTTTGTGGTACAGATTTAATTGAACAGGCAATAGTTAGGTGTTTTGTTTTGCTTTTTTAAAAAAAGTAACAATATAAGCAGGCCCTCAGGTCTGCTTTGGCCCCAAATTTATGTTTTCTAGGCATACTTTTAAAGAGAAATATAATAAATATAAAATGAGAATGTTCTTTTTTAGTGCAGCTGGTAGCAGAACCGGACAATAATAAGAGTACCATCTGTTGTTTGGAGTGCTTATCTTTGCATTTCTAATCAATGTTAGAGCTGAACCTTTGTTTTTTCAAAATGCCACATTTCTAGCAGTGGTGCTTTTAGATGAAGAAATCTTGTGGTTTTTTTTCTAAGGTTTGTAATTTCCTACTGTTCTCGAATAATCTGAACCATCTTAAAGCCTCAGTGTTACTATTTATTTTGTAAACCTTCTTTTCTGCCTCATAAGTGTTAAATTTATAAAAGAGCTTTGGCAGTGCAACATTCCAAACTTTGTAATTTTACGTATAAACTGCATATTTTTAATTACCAGAGCAAGGGCTCTTTAGACTTACTGTCTGTCCTTGAGTGCCATTGATTTCCTTGTGACCACGGGCAAATCTTTTAGATTACCCTTCAAATAAATCTTTAGAGATGTGCAAATAAATTCTGAGATATACAAATAAATTCTGGGGTATATGAATAGCCAGTAACCGTCAACTGATTAAAAGTCTGCTTAGCTGTAATGTGCTTCTTTCTAAGACAGAGTTCTTTGTTTTGGTTTCTCTGAAAAATAAGTCATTTTAAATAAAACACACTGGCGAAGAAAAAGAGGCTGATTGTGGTAGTGTGCTATGGTACGCGGTTGGTGGAAAATTTACTGTTTCAGTGTGTATGAAGGTGAAAATGACTCTGCGAGCATAATTTTGTTTCAGTAACTTACAATAAACACATGAGCTTTTAAGGACTGCCTTTTGTCACTGTTAAATTATGTGGCAGGAGGTAGGCTTAGGCAGGTTTATATTACAGCATGTAACTTCATCTGGGAGGAAATCTGCATGTCTAATTAACATTATTTGACTCTGCAACGCCAAACTTATGTGGGGCGTACCTGTTTTAAACAGGCTTACTGATGGTTCTAGGTACCAGCTTCATCTTGTTTAGGCTGAGGAGGTAGCACTTGCAGGTTTATGAGGACACCACGTGACAGGCTTTTGTGCAGGGAGATGCATCAGCCTCACCTGTGCACTCTTGTTTTGGAAAATAAGACATTCTGAAGTCAGCTATTACCTGTCAGTTGCAGGTGATGAGGAAATAAGGCAACTCGTTCTGTCATGCTAGTTTTTAGAAATAAGTCGTGTTGCATACTTTTGTTATGTTACCCAGCCTGTTGTGAAACAGATGAAGGGTTCAAACTTAATTATTGTGGGTCCACTGCTATTCTTGAAGTTACTGATAAAGTGCTTTTCTGAAAATGCTGAGGCAGTTCAATTGGTTAAGGGAAAACAGCAGCCTTTGCTCTATCAAAAAGCACAAACAAATGTCATTGTAGAGAATGTGATTTTTTTCTGTTTATAGTTGAGGCAAAGGTGACATATGTCATACGGACAATGACACATTACCCAAAAAATCAGTGGGATCCCTCGAATTGTTTAGTGACCATGGACCAAAAGTCTTTGTGATAGAGGACTTACTGAAAAGTCATCTTATGTAGGCAGGACTTGGGTCAAATTTCTGTGTCCTGCTTGTATAGGAAGACCTAAATTCATTTTTTTATTTATTAAGTCTTAAGTATACCTGTGTAACTAAGGGTACTGTTGATACTTTCATATTTTCAAGTTAAAAAATGTCTGTGTTGGTTGAAACCTTATGTTAGCAGTCGTCTTGATTTGTTTACGAGGTTTTGGACATGTTTTGGGGTTGGGTTTTTTTGTTCTGTTGGTTGGTTGGGTTTTTTTTGCAAAATACCCAATTGTTTCAGTGTGAAGTTCAGAAATGCTATGTCTTAGAAATGGTGAGATGTACTTGCGAATTCTTTGGGTTCCTACTTACATCTTTCTGTAAAGACAAACATTTGAATTGAATTACTTATGTTTATTTTAAATAAATATCCCTGTCTCTGGCAGCGGTCTCCCTCCCGAGGCATTGCCGAGCAGATCTCAAGGTGTGAAGAGAACTCTGACGACATTTAAATTTGTCAGCCATTGTAGGTTCCTCTAATAATGTCACGTAAGGGAATGAAAAGGGTTTTGATGATGGTTTGTGTCCACCATGGAATGAATGAAAGGACACCAGCAGACGGCCTGAAAACATCAGGGGTTTAGATGCTTGTCTCCTTACCCTTTATCTTCAATTCCATCTATAACTTTGCTTAAAGGATTGCCTGCAGCCATGCATACTTTACAACAAGCAGGCTAATTGCGTGAACATGTACTTTATGTTTGGTGTTTTTTTAAAAATGCTATTAAGATAAAGATTGGATACCTACATGTGTTAAGTCATGCCTTTTAGAAAAAGAAAAATGAAAAATGTGAATTATCTTTTAAAAATCCGATCCAAGAGAATTAGAAAACCTTGCTGGATGGAGTTTCCACTTCTTTTCACTTCTGCTATCAAAGGAGTGTCAAATTCTGTTTGTTAAAAAATAAAGTGGAAGTAACGCGTATTCATTCCATGTTAGAGTTTGCACACATAGCAAGGGAGAAAAACCATCTCCTGTATTATGTAAAGTCAAGTGTTCTCAAAAGCACGTTTGTGGATATGCTTTCTCTGTGGTTCAAGTCTGAACACACCTCTCTCTTCTTAAAATGTTTTCTGCTCTGTAAAACTTGTGTCTGATTTTGTGGTGTTTCTCTCTGCGTGCCTTGCCGTGTTGCTGACAAAAGCATGCACAGGGTCGCGTCAGAAGGTACTGTCAAGCCTGGGAAACTGGAGGAGCACAGCGAATTGCAGTTGCAATCTAATACTGAAGCTGTGGGAAATAAGTTTGAACTTTTCCTGTTCATATATATGACACTGCAGGGTCCAATGCAGCAGAGAAATGTGCAAGGTTTATATTCATTTTCATCCCGACTACATTTCTAAAGGAAATGTCAGTATTATACAAGTTGTATTTCCCCTGTTTTTTATTTTGTGGTGTTAAAACCAATTCTTGGCAATTGTTAAATCATCTTTATATAGTAATAGTGCTCTCACAACTGTGAGGTTCTTCACTGCATTCAGGTATGTTATATTCACACTAATGGTTTATACTGACCAGTTTGTAAACTGAACTAGCTGCATTTGTATGGGCAATGTGGGTGAGAATAATGAAGTATAAAGCTCCTTTTAGTCTTGACTTAGCCATAAGACAGAGCAACTTCAGAAGCTTTTCCTACTCTGAATTGTATCTCCTTGTTCTCTAAATATGGGGCATTAATTTGTTGGGGTTTTTTTAAAATTGTTTTCAGTTTTGACTCAGTTCATGAGTACAAGAGATTAAAAGATTAAAAATTCCAACGTACGTCCGGAAAGGTGTGGGTGGAATAGCAGCAGGAAGCTGATAAATTAGCTCAGTCATCTTGAAACTTTCATCATTCATTTTGATAATAGAATGCAAGTGATTCTCGAGTGCTAGTAGGACTGATTGTAGTACACTTCTTCTGTTAATGGAAAGAGTGTTAATGTATGCAAGCAGGCAGCAATGTTTCAATTTTTATGTAGTAATGTTTCACAAAATAACTTCAGCTTAACTGCTTAAAAAACACCAAAATGAGTAATTTTAAATAGATGTGAATATGTGTCAGTCGACAAGAGTTTTCTTCAGTTTTATTTGTGAAAACCAATGCTTGAACACAGCTCCAGGATACTTTATGGTGAATTATTCCTACACTAAATAAAATGACATAAGTACTAATGAGAGTTCCTGCACTTGCTCTTTGCCATTTCTGGATCAGCTAAACTTCCAGGCATTTTCTTAGGAAGCAGAAGGGAGCAAATGCGTAAAGATGAGTGAGAAAAGAAAGCTGTCCACATTCAGCACAGGGATGAGGAATAGAGATCTGTGAGCGGCGTTTCTTTTCCGGTAAAGAACTGCTTAAGGATACTTTTTCCTTAATAGAAACTTAGTTTGAAATTGAGAAAAATACAGTCTTGTATGTTATAATGCCTTTTCCATTGGGCCCAAGACCTTTGAATTTTTTGTCTCTATATTTCACACAGGCAACCTCATCTGCACTGCAAAGTGAAAACGAGGCTTGAGAGCAGGCTTGAGCATCACAGGCTCCATGGCTTCTGTATTTTCCATCCCTCTTGCTGGCTGTAAAATGTCTATTATTTAGCTACCAAGCATCTGCGCTGTGCTGAGGAGCGGTAGGCTCAGGATATGTGATGAATTGAGACCATACCTGTCAGCTCTCCAAAAAGAAAGCAGGTATGAAATTTGCCTTTTAGCTTATTATTGAGTAAAATATTAAAAAGTGATGTATGGCATTGCTCTAACCGAGCAGCAACAGTGCCCAATGGAGGAGCAATAAATACTTAGGTTTCCAAAGGTGTCTGTCTCAAGAATAAGCCAGTAAATCTGCATCACCACAATATCCCACAGAGCAAGATGTATGTGCTACAATCTGTATGAGGGTAAACCGCCCAGAGAAATGTTCGTATTAGAGTAACAGAGAGTTGAATGCAGAAATAACCAGTACCTGGAGGGGGAAATTGTGTAACGCATCGGAAATATAATGCTGCTGTTGTCAACATAAAAAATAAGTAGTAGGGTGCTTTTAGAGGATGACAAGTAGCTGGTAGGGATGTGTGACATGGGAGTGCAAGGCGCTCTGGTTAAGGCTGTCTAGGTCTCCTGTCCATTTAAGAAATGGCAAATAGTTTTGGAAGGGGGATTTATGTTCTGGGGCACTGTGCTATATCAGAAGAGTCATTAGTATTGAAATGAATTGTCCTGAGGAGTGCAATTTAGAAAAGAGTATTATTTTCTTAACCTGAAGCATGTCAGCAAATCCAATATGGTGTTGAAGTACAATACAGTACAGTACAATACAGTCTGGTATTCCACCAGACTGACTTGCTTTTGCTAGGGATGTTTGCCTGAGTCTGTGTAGGTGCACGTGAGCACAGGACTGGGAGGAACAGCCCGAGTCGGAAAGTCCAGATTCCACTGGTATGATGTGGTATCATGATTTTCATAAATATGTTAAGCATCATCTTAAAAGTAGTTTAGTTTTTTTGCTCCTCTTATTCTAATTATTCCTTAATTATTCTAATAATTATTCTTATTATTATGGTTTCAGAATCTCACCATTGTAAAAATTAGGAACCATCTTCTAATATCTAGCTTATGTTTATGTTTGGCCAGTTTATATCTTTTTTTTTTCTCATAGGACAATATTATTTTTTATCTTGCATAGCCTTTCCTCACTCTTAGGTTAAATCCCTGATATATCTGTATCTCTTTTTGCCAGTCCTTAGATACAGGCTCTCCATTCCGCAAAAATCCTCATAGCAATTTTCCTCATTAATTGCAGTTTGACTTCATCTTTCTTGAACCGGAGGGCTCAGTCCTGAAGTTTGGAGTATTTAGGGTGAAATGTCCCCTGTGCATTGTACAGTAGCACTAATATCTTCCTCATTTTGCTGGGAAAATCTGTTCTGATACCATCTGTTTTTTTGGAAGACTGCATTCAAAGTCTTTTGAAGAAAGGCAGTTCGGCGATGCCTGGTTGTAGCTCTTCTCAGGTACTGTTGTGCTGGTTGTCTGGCATATGACACGTACCTGACTTAGCCAGCAAGTCTGCTGTGGCACACTCAGAAGAGCAGCAGGCTAGTACAACTGCCCACCATCCATCTGACGTCTGTAGAAAGCGGTCTGTACCATCTCGCTGTGATTACCACCCAAGGCCACCTCTCCCACGGCACTTCGGGCGCATGATCACCCACTGCAGAACCGCAGCTTGTTATTCATCTGCAAATGCATGAGTGTGTTTTCTGAATGTTGAACTTCTCTTACCTCAGCCTTCAAGGTCACCTCATTCGTTCTGTATCCAAAGCCTCCTTGCTTTAATATTATCTTCCAGCTTGGTTTCATTAGCAGATTTAATCAGATAACTCCAGATTTTTATAAAAAAAATAAATTAATGAAAATATTTAACAGATCAGTGCTCCCTCCACCCTGGTACTTCCCTTTCAAAGCTCCTAGTTGTCACCTCCTCTTTAGCATAATCCATCTTTGCCTTTCAGTGCCTTTAGGCATCCATCTTCTCCAACGGCACAAACAATTGCCCATTGCCATGGCACGGAAGGCTTTGCTCAGGTCCGGAGAGGTGACATCTATGGCATTTCCCTTTGGAAGCTCGGTTTTCTAAATGAAGGTACCAGGTGAACATGGCATGTGTATATGTACCTTTTATAAAACCAAGCTGTATTTCTCCCCACTTATTCCTGTCTGGTTTTCCTTCAAATTTTGTTTTGAAGTCCTGCATGCTACGGAGGCAAAAATCATGGTTGTTGTTTACCCAGAGCACCTTCTCCTTCCCTTCAGCCCTTCTTAAACATGAGTCCAAATGCTCTGTTCTGGCCACCCCAGCTTGGCTGAAAGTCAAAACTAGGCTTGAAAACTAAAAATTCTTGTGATTTCAGACTGCTATTTCTTTCATACTCTGGGGATGGTTCCATTTTCCTTTGGGCTGAAGATTTTTTGTTATGGTAAATTAAAAGTTCTGTCACTTTTGGGGTTTGTTTTTTTTTTCTCTGAAGGTGTGATGTAGTTCATCTTCAAGCCTTAGACTTCCAGCAGGATTTAATTGATGGCAGTTGTACATCTGGGCTGTGCAGACTAGAGTATCAGAGTAGACTCTGTAAGTTAAAGTCCTCTGTGCATCTGTCCAAGAGACCTGGGCAATTCAGCCTGCCCACCTGGCAGCTCCGCACCCACAGCTCCTCCCAAGCCTAGTTCTGGGGCCCGTGCGCCTGTCCACTCTCTGGGGGACACATCCCAGGGCTCATTGATTACGAACTACCTCGATGGTATATGGACAAATGCAGCAAGCAATGCAGTTACCAAAATCATTATTTAATAGTTCACTATAAATGTATCCTCTCTTGTGCACTTTGTACCAGCCCAAACCAAATCAATGAATCATGTTTGGATCTGAAAATGCTGTGTCTTTTCTGAACGATCTTCATGTTTTACAGTAGATAACATTGGTCACTGTGTATACTACGCTCACGGTAGTGAGCTGAAAACAAGTTTAATAACTCAGTCTACTAGGTATCTTACAAACCATAATGAAAACTTTATACAAGTTATATACAAACTGCAGATAAAATATCACTCCTAACTATTAGTCTGTGTTATAAATTACAAGATTTCAAATATTTATATATTCTCTAGTAACTGTACAGGTTGTCTACAAACTGTCAGAATAATACAGATATATGTACAAGTATCTGCAAATAGGGTTAACATTACCTGCTTCTTCAATTTTGTGAGTAGGCTGTCAGCAAGGTATGAAATAAGAAAATCTGTGTGATTTTAGCCTGTGTGTACATGTATTTATGTACATACATATATGATTATGTATGTACATAAATACTTTCTATATATACAGAGACACATAAAGACTAACATGCCCATTCCAAAACTTGGAACATAATCATATATACCGAATCCTTCTTAAGGTATATAAAAGTATCCTTCTGTCTTCCTGCTCATCACTGCATCTGCATTCATCTCCTGTAAGTGATGTTGTGTTGCTGGAGGATATTATATTCAGAAAATTAAATCTAAAATTTTGTGTCTGTTGGAATCTGTAGGAAACAAAAGGAAATAAATGTCACCTTCTGTAAGGAATAGCCAGGATAGGTGCCCTCTGGTGAGTGATATGAAAGAATTTGCTCCTCTAAAGCATTTGTGTGGGAAGACTGTGGTCTGACATTTTTTCCTTATGGGGTTGCTGTGTACTGGATACTGCCCTTCTCTTTAAGTCCGTGATGAAAGGCTGTGTGTGTCCTGTTCTTATCCCTGTCTCCGGACTCCCCTTCTGCCTGAGAAATTTAGATAAATGCGATCAATACTGACACCTCTGCCACATGGACATGCTACCAGTGAGCTCCTCATGGGGGAACCGTGGTGGACAGGCAAGGAGACCAGGTGAGAGCCTGGTGAGCTGGCCTTCACCCACCTTCCCTCTGCAGACTCAGGGCAAGACAAGGCTTGTGAGCAGAGCCCCAAGCCCCACGTCTTACTCCTGTAAAGCTTTGCCTTAAGTCAAATCCCATTAATAAGCTGTCTGGATGCTTTCTGCTCTGGGCTGACACAGAATTCTGACAGCAGTTCCCGTGAGCGGCTTTTGGGGCTGTGTTTCCTACAGTTAGAGTGCCGCTACCGGAGACAGGAGTCTTACCGTGCACTCCCGGCTGCGCAGTCCATTGCTGGGGATGATGATATAGTCATTGCTGCTACCCTTCTCCTGCAATGAACACAAGAAGTTGTGGGTTAAGAAATGGATTGCTTCTTTTTTTCTTTTTTTCCTTTTTCACATTGAAGAAGGTCTTGCTCTTTAAATCTCTGGAACATGCTTGGGAAGTTGACCTGGAAGGAAGGAAGCTCTCACTTGTCAGCCCTTTATGTTCCTTGCCAGTCTCCAGGTCAGTGCAGAAGAGCTGTGCCAGTTCAGCTAAGCGGGATGAGAGAGTTTCCAGGTGAGTAGCATTCTGGGTTTAGTACTTTCAAACAGATTTAACATATGCGGGCTCCTTTCTTGCTCTTGGTTTAAGAACACTCCTAGAAAGGCCAACACCAAATTTGGCTGTACTGATTTATCTGCACTACTTTAGCACTGCTTTTGAAGGTGGACAGGCCTGGGAAGTCTACATGCAAGCAGCATCAAGTCTGCCCTGCAAGAGTCGCTGCAGCGTATGCAGCAGTCCCCGCCGGATGGGTGACAACAGAGGACTGCCGATGCATGGGCTGGGATTTTACCCCCGCACCACGCTCTTCCCAGGGAGGTGGCTTCAAGTGAAGTCCATGGCCAGGCCAGTCTCCAGTGGGAATTATTCACTCCTTTCACTAGTGGTTTGCCAGACATCTGGACCAGGGACCACTCTTACTCTCCAAATTTATTGGAGACCAGCTGAGTTTTAATCATTAACTTTTTAAATATAGACATGGTATAGAGCACATGGCTAGCTATGCAGAGCACGCTTGGGTGCCTGTGAGTAATATCAAGGCACTAAAGTAGCAAAAGATAAAAACTGTAGTGTTACCTTGGCGAGCTTTAATTTGGGGGAGCTGGCTATGTCCTTCTTCAGCAAAATGTGTAAAACTGCATCGTGAATGGTGAGGAAAAACATGGATGGCTTGATCTCCTCATCAAAAAATGCACATCTCTCCAGTTTGTCCAGGAAGCCCTCTGTGGGGGAAAAAAAACAAAGCACAAAGTGACCTGTGGGCCTTGAAAACGAGGAAATAGTGTATCCACTGATTGAACACAGGAATTTCTGGTATACTGCACTGTTTTACTTATTAGAGCAGATGACTTGTTCTTTACTGATGTGGAGACGATGGGGTATAAATGCCCATCAGTACCGCCCTGCTTGATGCCAGGCAGAAGGGAATTTGAGCTCCGTTTTTCATTTAATGTCTAACCCAGGCTGCCCGATAGTGGGTCTCGCAGCCCAGAGCTGTACAGCACAGCGGTGGCCGTAGGTAAAATGAGCTGTCGTGCGTGGTCCCAGCCCGCTGGGGACAGCATGGGAGGGATGACACCTCTGCTCAGCTGGATCTGTTCGCTATCCAAGACTGGAAGGTAAAACTGGGGTGATGCTCTGCAACCATGCTCGGTGGTGGACGGGGAAGGCAGTGGGACGAGGCATCTGCGGTGATGCTGACGGAAAGGCAAGTACTCACCATGTGCCCCGGCAATGTAAATGTCGATGTCGATCCGGACAAATTCTTTCAAAGTCTATTAAACCAAAAAGAGGCACCATTTAGATACTGCTATTTTTGCTGATAGCAGCCATTATGGTGATTAGCCACAGCAAATAAACAAACCACTTTAAGATCTATGATGGTAAGCAGCTCTAAACTCAAACTCTGCTGCACCTAGAGGCAGGATGGCCTCTTCACATGGCAGTGGACTGGGATGACTGATCCTTTTGAAAAGGGGCAGTATTAAATACATTTAGCCCACAGTGAAAAAGATATTCTTTCGTAAATTGTACGGCTTTATTGTACCTACTTGACACATGATGAAACTAAGACTCCAAAAGGTTCTGGGGAGATTTTTACGACTGGGAATTTGAGCAGAACTACAGTTCCCACTGACATGGCGGGTGTTTAGTTCCCATGGAAACAGATTTACACACCCTATGTGGGTCTAGATAGTTAACTTTAGCTACTACTGTTTGAAAATGTTGTTCTTACTGCTTTGTTCAAGGTCATCCTGGGAACCAAGAGCAGGAGCAGAAATGAAACTCCAATGCTCTAACTCCCAGCCTGGTGTTTAAAGCTGTATTTCATATGTTCATTTCTGTCAAGCTTCCCAGAATGTTACCAGGTGAAGAAGGGGTGCCACAGCCAACACTCTAATTCCAAGAAAATTTAGGTTGATTATTTAATCCATTTCCTAAACATTTTCTATGGAAAATGTACATTAAAATTCACATAAACTCAAAGGTTGCCGTTGACTTTCCAGTCCATATAGGAATACCTTTAAGAAGCAGGCTAGAAACACAGAATAGAATCACAGAATGGTTTGGGTTGGAAGGGACCTCTAAAGGTCATCTAGTCCAACCCCCCTGCTGTGGGCAGGGACATCTTCAACTAGACCAGGTTGCTCAAAGCAGAATGGTTTTGCCCTTTAAAGATCATCCAGTCCAACCCCCCTGCCATGGGCAGGGACATTCAACCTGACCTTGAACACTTCCAATGACAGGGCATCCACAACTTCTCTGGGCAACCTGTTCCAGTGTCTCACCACCCTCATCATATTATATCTAATCTAAATCTATCCTCTTTCAGTTTAAAACCATTGCCCCTTGTCCTGTCACTACAGGCCTTGGTAAAAAGTCTCTCTCCATTTTTCTTATAAGCCCCCTTTAGGTACGGAAAGGCCGCAATAAGGTCTCCCCAGAGCCTTCTCTTCTCCAGGCTGAACAACCCCAAATCTCAAGTCTTTTGTGATAGGAGAGGTGTTCCATCCCTCTGATCATTTTCATGGCCCTCCTCTGGACCCGCTCCAAAAGGTCCATGTCTTTCCTGTGCTGGGGCCCTAGAGCTGGACGCAGTACTCCAGGTGGGGTCTCACCAGAGCAGAGTAGAAGAGCAGAATCCCCTCCCTCGACCTGCTGGCCACGCTTCTTTTGATGCAGCCCAGGGTACGATTGGCCTTCTGGGCTGCGAGCGCACATTGCCAACTCATGTCCAATTTTTCGTCCACCAGTCCCCCCAAGTCCTTCTCGGCCGGGCTGCTCTCAATCCCTTCATCCCCCAGCCTGTATTGATACTGGGGATTGCCCCTACCCAGGTGCAGGACCTTGCACTTGGCCTTGTTGACCTTCATGAAGTTCACATGGGCCCACTCCTCAAGCTTGTCAAGGTCCCTCTGCATGTCATCCCTTCCCTCAAGCGCATCCCTCAAGTGTAACTACATTCATATGTTTTTCTTTCATATGATCACTGCTTGCCTTGTGAATTAGAATTACCTTTTGGAGGACTCTCATGGCAGAAAAATCAAGGAAGGACACTGCTGAGAAATCCAGAATGATGCTGTGGATGTCGACCTGGGGCACAGTGATGCCGGGGGGGAGGTCAGCACCCCAGTCGATCTGAATGGGCAAGTCTGTCATGTTGGTGGGCTGGTCCAGCTCCTCTATCCTGTTGTTGTCTAATTCTTCATCTGACTCGTGAGTATGGTTAGCCATGCAAATCAATCCTTTCTGTGTTGACAGAGAAAAGTGTCGTAATTAATACTTCTTTTTAAGACCCAGCCAGGGTAGTAATGCATCTTACGTAAGGGCGATAGTGGTGGCAATGCAAAGCTGATGTACCCATGAGATGGAGCAGGACCCACCTGCACTTTACACTAGAAAAAGTTCTGCGTCTCCCACATCTGGAGAAGACTGGAAATGTTGGCTTTCCTCTCATCAATCATTTAATCATCATCATCATAATCAGTTAATGGTGCCCTTTTATTGTTCCCTGAAATCAACAAAAAGCCTGCAGGATTTGGGCTGAGAGAAAACCAGCTTTATCCTACCATTAATGCAGCATGAACATCACCTCTGTGGGATCTAGTCTTGCCATTTGATGCCAAACAAAGCTCCAGTGGGGACATACAAGCTCTGCCCATGGTAAAGCTATAGGTCTCTTACTGTGAGAGCCACTTAAAATCTTATTTTTGAAACATATTTATGTCATGAAGTGGCAACTTGGGGAACAGCATATCTAATTAGGACAGGAGGCTGTGAGGCAGTTCTCTGCCACTTCAAGCCAGGGACCTGGTTGCTTAACCCTCCTGGGTGGAGTTGCCTTACATACGGGTGTCACTTGCAGCTCTCCTTTCTTCAGCATTTTTCTGATCTTCCTTAGAGCTTTATTGCGTTTCCTCAGGACTCTCAGTGGGTTGAAGCCGACCTGCAGAAACATCACTTTGAATAATTAAAAAAACCCAAACCCAGTGACACCAGGGGAAGGACACAGTGTCTCATATTTTTTCTTTACAGTCATGATGAGCATGGTTTGGACTTGATGCTGCCTATCACTTTTCACCAATTCAAGCAAGGGCTCTTTTTCCTGGTTGGGAAGACGTCTACAGGTATGACTACAAACAGGCAGGCCCATCTGTGCTAGCTTTAGGACACCAGCATGGACAGCATTATAGCAGTGACGATGCTGTAGCACAGGCCAGTAACTCCAGCAGGCTGGTACAGTGCTGGCTAGCCCAGAGCTTGTCCTACTCATCTTCGTTATGAGACGGCTACCAAGAGCAGAGAGCTCATAGGTTGTATCTGCTCTGTGCCACCTGACTGCAGTATGGGTCCTATACACATCGTTTTGTTTTCTTGAAGAAGAAAAACAAAGTTAATCATGCTGGCTGTGTATGTCTCTCGAACCTGTTAGCTGGTTTTAACAAAATAAGTTGGCAGGTAAATTAGGCTAATAAGGGTTACAAAAATGCTAAATTCCTGCGAGTCTTCTGACCCGTCTATCTAGTGGGCGGAGGAGGGGGGTGTTAGAAGTGCCCGTATTTGTAAAGAAAGAGAGTGGTGTGAGCATCTGCACTCACAGAAAAAAACCTTCAGGCTCTTCTGAGGTGAAAGCCAAGCATGTAGAGACCCAAACGTGCTGGATTCCCTGGCTCCTCTGCCAGTTTCACTCCCTCATGTAAACAATGAACTTCTCATTACCAATGCTCAGGGTAGCCACTGCTTATTGACTCCCACTTAAGAGCAGCAGGAAGGGGAGGTTATGGGTACAAGTTCGGTTCAGTCTGGGATGGTGGGCCTCTCTGGCACGGTGAGGACTCAGGGGTCCTGGCTTTCCATGCTGGTTATGGAAAGACTGGCTGCCTTCGCCCAGTTTGTCATGGAAGAAATTAAGACCTCTTTGACAGCATGATTTCATTCAGCTTTTCTTCTGACTGTTGACGTTACATTCTTTGGGGCAAGATGAGTAAACTAACATTTATTGGGTGTAAATAATATAAATGCTAATAAAATAAAATAATGTCCCTTTATATTATCTGTGTTTGCAGTACTTTTTTCTAAAGGAATTAAAATATATGTATGTTCATTGTTATGGTATAAGTTCAGCACGAGTCAGGCTGTTCTCAGAGGTATGTGCATATATGTGGGATTACAGTAGTGGAAACTATTTTAATACTTCATGAAAAATTAATCTTTGAACTGTAGACTGACTGCATATATAGTAATTATTGGGAAATTGTATTCACCCTTAACGTGTCATGCAATTCATATGTTCAGAATGACAGCCCCCAGACACTTACAGCAGTGATGAGTTTCTCTCTGAAGAATTCAATATTAGCGAAGAAGATAGGAGATGAGCATCTGAAAATCTTCACTCCCTCTGGCTCATAGATCTGTACAATGAAGCAAAAGTGTCAGTAATGATGTCTGCTGTAGAAACACAAATGCAGCAGGTAATAAAAGAAACATTTCTTACATCAGTGTAATCCTTCCTGTTTCTGTAGATGTTACTTCTCCCAACATTAACCAAAACGGTGCAGCTTGGACTGCAAACAAACACAAAACACACACACACACACAACTGTTTGTAACCCTTACTGAAACCTGGCAGAAGGGAAGGATCAGAGAAAGCAACCTCAGCTGCGGTGGTAGACTGAAGCGGGACCCCACATCCAAGGGTTTATGCCTGTAAATGATTTTTCCATACACGGTTGCTGGACTGACTGAGGCATGGGGCTGTTGGCCTTCTCTATACAGGGGGAGTTAATTTATAACAGGAGGCCCTGAAATATCTTCGCGTCCAACAAGTACTCACATCTGGGAGCGGATCACCACGGTCAGCAGCTGGAATGCCACGGCGGTTGCTAGCCCAATATCCAGGCCAAGAAAAACAGCAGCTAAGAAAGTCACCACCCATATAACCTGTAACGAGCAGGTGGATGGCAGCGGTTATGAGCGTGTCAAGGACCTGGGTTGTGAGCCCAGGGTGGGAGCAGCAACAGATCTCAGATCTGGTCCAGGCTGTCCATCTGCCTTTGGTGAGGGGTTTCATGTTTCCTAGGTTTTTTTTTCTTGTAAAACAGGGCCAGACTCACCGACTAGCACCAGAGAGTGTTTCTAGGGATAACAATTTCTATACAATAAAAGCTTAGAATAATAGAAGTGTGGATATTCTATAGGTGGTTCACTAAACGCTCAATAAAAATCCAGCAGAAAGGCACGGTTATGAGTAAATCAAGATCCAGGTAAAGTTGAGAGCTGTAAATGTGCTTTAGGTATCAAAGTAGGCAACTGTAGGTGCTGTGAATGTACATGACCAATAAGCACAAATGACTAGATAATACTGAGTATTTTTAAATCTCAGATCTCAAAGCATTTTCACGTGGTAAACGACTGTTTGGTTGCTGGGAAAACTGAGGCCTGGAACCATTTGGGAACACAAGGAATTGGCTGATGAGGAAGCCAAGAGCCTAAATTTTCTGAGTGTTAGAGGTAAGCAGTCCTGCCCACCAGCCACAAGCTTTGCCATTTGGAATAAACCTTTTAAGCCATGGTCACCACTTGTTTTTTTCTTGTGTAACCTCCACCTAACGTGCTGCGTGAGTGTGAGAAAGTGTCCCTGAATGTGTAGCCAATGCAGTGAGTATTTAGACATTTTCTGTAACTTCTTTCTATATTTGATTTATATAATGAACTGTATTTGAATAGATTTTGATTAAATGGATGAAAATTAACATTGCCAAGAGAAGTTAGGAGAGAGAATTGACTCAAAATAGGTGGGACAAAATGGAAAACGTGAGCAAGGGGTATAAGAGTAAAAAAGGCATGCCACTATTGTACTTTCCATTTAGTGCAGTAAGGCAGGTATAAAAATAAAGATAACCTGTAAGTGAATTTGCATAATAGATGACTTTCCCAGACTGCTTCATTCCTGAATGCTTGTGAGACTCAACTTACACAGTCATACTTGTCCTTTCTCCATAGGATGCCTACTTCCTTGAACTGCATGAGCATTCCTTTCAAGTTGCCAAGAGCCAAAGATGCAAGGACTGACTGTTAAAAAGACCGAAATACATGTTGAATTTTAAAGCAAGCAAAGCAAATGTTGAACATTAAGACTTAGAAGGTCATACAAATAGGGCCAAAGTGCAGCTGAAAGGCCAGGCAGCTCCTCACGGTGTGTCACTGTTGTGAGTCGGGATGCCCCATCCATCGCACTGGAACCTCCCTAGCCGTGGTGCAGCGCAGGTGTCTGACTTGAGGCTGCAAATCCCACTTATTTTTGGCACCTAAAAGCTGGTGCTGTGATGTTTGGTGTTTGGGCACCTGCGTTCCCTTTGAGGGACCAGGTATAGTGGTCCTCTCTGTCATGATCTGGGAAGAAGAACCGAGCTTTGCAAAATCCTGTTTGGCTCCCACTGAAACCTATGGACACTCCCAGTGACTCCTAGAGCAGCCCTGTCTTTGGCAAGCAGGAGGAAGTGCTAGGTGAAACCAGTGAATACCTTCTGTAATGGTGCCAGGAGAAACCCAATGCCCAAGATCACAATCAAGACGATGACAGCTGAGATAATGCCAGCAATCTGCATGAGAGAACAATTCCACCATGTATAAGTGCCCAAAGGCATTATGGTCATCCAGGAAGAAAGAGAGTTTTCTTGCATTAAATTCCATTGTGATCTGTTTTCTATACCTGTGTTTTGCCTCCTGTGCTCTCCTGCACACCTGATCTTGACAGAGCAGTGCTGGAGGCAAATCCTTTGAATGATCCACCAACTATATTACCCAGCCCAAAAGCAATTAGTTCCTGAAATAAAACCAAAAGAGGTTGTTCTTAAAAGCTAGTTCATGACAGTTATTCACAAGGCAAAGTATTCCTAAAATGACTTACTGCCCGTTGACAAATGCACTGTATTGACTTCTGTGTTATACACCTACCTGGTTGCCGTCTACTGGGTAGTCATGCTTGATGGAATACACTTTAGCCACGGAGAAGGCTACTGCAAACCCAACGATTGCGATGGAAATGCTGTCGCCAATACAGTTTTGGAGGACACCTACATCAGGTGCAACAGGCGCTTGAAATCTGAAAGACAAAAAACTCTACTCGTTAAGGATATGCCCAAGGAGACAAGTTGTCAAGCAAGTGAGCAAGGCAGTGGTCCAGCTCATACTGTCTTAGCTGAGCACTTTGGTGAGGTGCAACACATAATTGCGGATCTGAACCCTGTAAAACTTTGGGGAATCCTTGATCGGGACAGGGACTCTGTTTATCCGCACTGGGCTCAGTTTGTGTCTCAGCAGGTTCATTTACTTGGCCAGGATCAGCCACAGCTTATTTTATCTGAGGTGCATGCACAGTTCTGTCTTCTAGTTATGCATGGATGTAAGATCTGACACAGTGCTGGGCACAGGCAATTTGCACATGGAAGGATTTCACTTCATTGTGACCAAAAAAACCATCCCTGTATGATTCAATGAAGCACTTCAGACAGCTAAACAAATATTTACTAACTCAGGTAATATTGACTAGTCTCTCAGGCTATCTGCTAGATTCTTTAGCTTTACCATTTCCTGCTCCTTTGATCAGGGGCTTTTGCAGATCCTAGGGAGAAACCCCCCCCCCCCCCCCCCCCCCCCCCCCCCCCCCCCGTGACCTGAAATCTCAAGAATGGAGACTCTTGAGCAGAAATAGCTGTTCCTCTGCAAACTTCATCCACTAATACATCCGGGTTTACAAGGGGCAGTCAAGAGTGCCCTGGTGAGTCATTGGGTGCACTCTGCTGTCCTAGTCAGTAAATGTCTTCCTCCCTAACTAAATGTGTGCCTATTAATTCTTTAGGCCAAAATTCTGGCATAGCTGGATATACTCTATGTATGAATATATATTCTCTGTATGGATATACTCCTGGAAGAGCAGACGTTGAGGCCTCCTGAGGATAACAGTGCCTGGGGAGATGCTGGCGGCCGGTCTCAGGGGACCATCGGGAGGACTGTGTGGTGGTGTGGTGGCTTCCCAGGGCTGGTGGTGGCTGCTGAACCATGCATGTACTTTGAGGGAAATGAAGGGATTCAGGAGTGAGTAGCTCAGTAAAAGGGACAAATATTAACCTCCTGCTCAACAGCTGACTTAGAAAATGAAGCATGCAATTATTTCATGTTGCAGTGTATTCTTTGTTGTGTAGATGTGCTCTAGTGAGTAACTTTTATCTATTGAAAGTGTGTCCTCATATTGTTGAGAGTGAAATGTTTATTTACCTACTGAAAGAAGATGAAGCAGATGTTTTTAATCAAAAAGCAGAGCTGAACCAATTTAGCACTGCCAAACTCGAGAGAATATTTTGCTCCACTGGTGAACTTTAAGAAAATTACTTACCCTTCCTCTAGTTTTCCGACAACAGCTACATTAAATTTTTCTTCAAAGTTAACGAAATGGGAAATCAGTGCTGCTAAGACGGTCTGAAAGATAATAAACCCCACCTCCATTAGGCACATTCAAGCAAGAGTATGAAGAAACTATTAAAAACCATTTCCTTCCCTCTCCCACATGCCCTCCAGTCTCATCACTAGTGGCAGAATTATGCCCCAAGTCTGCACATCCCTTTGCTGTTCAGATGTCATTCCTGAACCACCTTACAGGTGTGGGTTTACATTCATAAATCACACGGAGAATATATCAGAGTATCTCACTAACAACAGAGAACATCCCACCCAAAACCAGGTGTTTTCTAACAAGGTGCTGTAATAACTCTGGGGGAAAAGAAGCACCTCCTGCATCTATAGCAACATCCTCCAGGACTTTAGGAGCTTGCTGCCCATGTGAGGCTTCCCCCACCCCACTGCTGCTTGGGGCGTGGGGGGTAAAACCCTCTGCTGCTGGAAGGCAAAACTGTTTTGTGCTCTGCCACAGATGGCCAGAACTTCAGTGGCTGCTTGCAGGTGTGGTGCAGAGGGGCCCCAGCTGTGGGACTGCAGCTGGCTGGTGTCAGAGCCAATATTGTCCAAGGAAAAAATTCATAGCTGATAACATCTTACTCACTACAGATTTATTCAGTTAAGAACAGCTAAGTAGAGGTAAAATATCTCAAAATAGCTCATGAACACTCTCAATTTTTCCTTATAGGTAAAATGATAACCCATCATTTAATGCAGAACGGGAGAAGAAACAGTTAAAAGGCTGCTTCCCATGTCACTATAGTGACGGAGCAATTGCAAAATCAAAGAGAAGTGACTGTTACCACAAGGAGTTCGATTGGGATGGGTGTTGGTAACTTTGCTTTGTATCGATCATTCATTTCTTTCACCACGAACACGATAACCAAGACAACAAGGGATGTGACAAGGTCAGCGATGTTTGTTTTTGTGATCTGGCTGAAAACGCTCTCCAGAGTCTGCAAAATCAGGGAGAAACATGTGGTGCTTTAGAAATAGTAGTGCCCTGGCACAGTAGCACTATCCCTTCCAGAAGGGCCTGTATCTGAATTTCCCTAAGGATTATGGCGGTTGGGATTCATTCCCTGCGGCATGATGTGGATTGCAAGCCCTGATGAATGTGCATGTGCCTCATCCAAACGATGAAAGCATCTGTGAAAGACCCTTTCCACTGGCTCTCGACCCTCTCCTCCTGGCCTCCCCCTGAGGGAGGGTCGGAGCAACATGCGTGTGGGATAGGAAACGTGAGCAATGGGAATTACTGAGCAGGTGCCTCTCTCCGCTCCTTCTTCCTGTCCTTCTCCTTCCTCATCCAACAGCTCTGACGGAGCCATATCCACATTAAATATACGTAATATCAGTCCAGTAAAAATGAATAATTAAATGCTCGAGGCAAAGTTGTATGCTTAATTAAAATATGCTAACACACAATAGAAAATATTATCTAATTAGCCCAACGGGGTGTAACTTGGTGTTTGGTAATAAATTTAAAGATTGGTCGTATGCTAATAACACATCTCATATTTTTCTCTTGTGTTTCTTCCTGCTTGGCTGTTTTTATGCTGAGTTCTGTTATTACTGTCTTGTGATATACGGTCAGATACACATCACAGGTTGCAATAGCATTAGCAAATAACGAACACTTAACACTTACATAGACGATGCCAAACGGTTTATTAAATCCAGGGACAGGTAGCTGAAGCATGAATTTCAGCTGAGATACCACAACATGGATAGCCGCAGCAGTCGTGAAACCACTGACTAATGATTGTGATAGATAGATAACGATGAATCCAAACTGGAGAATTCCCAGAAGCAACTGAAATGCAAAATGACCATACATCAGTGGGATTCATTCGTGCTTTTAAGCAAGCTCTGCAACAAAGAGAACCGTATTTAATGGAAACAAAGATTTTCACCTAATCCCATACATCCAGTGCTTATGGAAAATACTGTCACCAGACTTGCAATAAAAGTCAAGATTTAGCAACAAGGGGCATAAGACTAATAAGAATAATTGCTAGACCAGTTAAAATCTGTTCCTATTTTATAGCTAAAATAAACATCCTTAGACTTAGGGTTTTTGGTACCCATCTTTTTACATGGTACCAGTGTTTCATGAAGTACAAACATGTTAATATATTAGGAAGGAAGGAACTGTAGGAATTCTATATTAGGAAGGAAGGAGGAATTGTGTTTTCTGAAAAGAAAAATCAAAATACTTTACTATTATGAGATAGAGCTTTTATTCCCTTGGTGTGTCTGCATCATTCACATTACTCTCACAACTACTTTTTTCCTATCCAGCAGATGATTGGTTTTTGCCGTAGGTGGGGTGCAGCTGTGTGGGCTGTAGGCTCAGGTCTGGGTGAAACCAGGGATTTCATAGCATGAGTCAGCGCCTGGTCACTTGGAGGGGGGCGGATATCTTCTAATCAGTGAGCCAAGGTCAGTTACGTGGGAAGAGGATTACTTTGGTAACTACACCAGCAGAAACCAAAGGGGAAGGCCATCCATCTATTCATGTACATGCATATAGACGCATGCAGGCACACATACATATGTTTACCAACCTGAAAAACCCCAGAAAGGAAGGTTACAGATGCAGCTACCATCACCCTCTCTTCATTTATTGCTGAGATATTTGTGGAAGTGCCATTTCCAGCACTGTCATCGGGGACCAGCCTGACAACAGCTCCTCCCACCATCAGGCTCAGGACGGGGAAGGGACCTGAGCAACACAAGGCATTCATTAGACCTGAGAGGGCAGTGTGTACTTCTTCACCAGCAATGAGGGCGGTCGGTGCGCCTGAACTTACCCACTGAGATATGTCTAGATGTACCAAAGATAAAATAGACCAGAACAGGGAAAAATGCTGCATAGAGTCCATAACCAGGGGGGATGTTCACCAGCAAAGCAAAGGCGAGACCTGCAAAGACAGAGACCCAGGGAAGGTGATGTGTGTGTGTTACAGGCTGAAGCCAGCAGTCCCTTTGCATCTCCTTGCAAGCTGTGTCAGAGCACACATTTCCCAGAGGTACCTTGCAGGACAGCCACGAGCCCCGTATTGATGCCAGAGATGATGTCACTCAGGATCCACTCCCTGAAGCGGTACACTGGCAGCCACGAGACGATGGGAAACAAACCCAAGGCAATTTTTTTGACCCTTTGTGGGGAGCAGCTGTAAAGACACAAGAGGACAGAGCTTTGTCAGTGAATGGCTCGACTGAGTCACAGCCTGTCTTCGGAGGGGAAACAAAGGTGGAAGGATTCAGGTTCAGGCTGACAGAGGTCAAAATCTCACCCAGACACAGCCCTGATCAACCTGCTCTGCCAGCTGTGCTTCAAGGAGGACCCGTTGGCCTCCAGATGTCCCTTCCAACCGAAATTTTCATAGAATCATAGAACCATAGAATAGTTTGGGTTGGAAGGGACCTCTAAAGGTCATCTAGTCCAACTGCCCCTGCCGTGGGCAGGGACATCTTCAACTAGATCAGGTTGCTCAGAGCCCCCTCCAACCTGACCTTGAATGTTTCCAGGGATGGGGCATCCACCACCTCTCTGGGCAACCTGTGCCAGTGTTTCACCACCCTCAGCATAAAAACATTCTTCCTTATCTCTAGTCTGAATCTACCCCCCTTTAGTTTAAAACCATGACCCCTTGTCCTGTCGCAACAGGCCCTACTAAAAAGTCTGTCCCCATCTTTCTTATAAGCCCCCTTTAAGTACTGAAAGGCCGCAATAAGGTCTCCCTGGAGTCTGTGCTGCCAAGTGCCCAGGAAAAGAGAAGCTGCCTGGGATACAACTGTAGGAAGACTTCTAAGGGTAACAGCAGCTAAAATTCTTTAGAAAAATCTGACATTGCATTTGGTTAATGAGTTTTCATTTGCTTTGTGGAATCTGAGATGGAAGTTGTCAGGATGGACTTCATGCTGTGTGAGAGCGGCGGTTCAGGCTGTTTCTCAGATCCATATTTTAAAAAAAATAAAAAAATCTCCTTACCGAAAATATAGTTTCAGGTGACCCCAAAAGGATTTATGGTATCTGTGCAATTTCTCATGCTCTTCATTGAACAAATTCTCCGAGTACACAGGTCTGGCTACAACATAGTGGTTGCCCACAGGTTCAACCATTTCTCCTGAAATGTCAGCCGAGGATGGCAACTCGTGTGTGCTTCTCTCTGGACTTAGTCACTTAAAAACCTGAAATGAAGAACGGGGTTAGCTCCTTAGGCTCTGTGGGGGCGGGTAGCCATAGCATAGATGAGTGAACTCCAAACTGAGCATTACCACCTTTGAAGATCAAAAGAGAGATGGCTGAGACACCCGCTTCACTTTGCCAAGGTGATCTCCTGCCCTCCTCCTCCTCCCACTGCAGGGTGCTATTTCGTTGGAGCATGAAGTATTTCTTTCTAAAGATGCAGCCAAAAAGCAGACAAGATGGATTTTGAGCTAATTTATCTCCAAGTCAGCCGTCTATGACTGAAAACTGCCTCCCTCAAGGGAGACTAATTCCTTAAAGAACAAACAAGTAGATCCCAAGTGGTTTCTCTTTATAGCACCACTGGGAGGGCTGGGAGCTCGCCGGAACCCACCAACATCTGAGGGGAAAGGCAGAGCCAAGGCAGGGCTCAGCTGTCCTCTCTTGGACTCAGAGACAGCGCTGAACCTTTTGGTTTGGGTCTGTGTGATGAGGAGGTTAGGCTCAGTAGTAAAAAAGCACAGTGTTGCTGCTTGTTAAGTTATTTGTAAGATTTATTTCCACAGGTTGTCTGGACTGCTTCTCCTCTGTTTCATGCTCACAAACAGAATGAACCTAATATCTGACCTAAATACTATTTTCTGCCATGTCCCAACCCATGTTCACATGTTTGTGCTGAATAGAAACTGTCCTTGGTCACTCCAGAAATGACCCTCGAAGCCCGCATTACACATGAGAAGGTTCAAGATTCGTTTCAGTCGATAACACTGGGTATTTTGCAGCAATTAATTGATGCCGTCACTGTGCTGCCCACTGTGCTGTTACATTTCTCTCAATGCCTCACATTCTTCCCACGTTAAATTCACCTAAATAAATATATTATCTAAAAACATTTCTCTCTGTTAAATATTTACAGTACTGGTCCTAGACAGGAGCTGTGGGATTTGCTTTTGGTAGACAGAGTTGGACTAGATGATCATTGTAGGTCCCTTCCAACTGAACTATTCTATTCTATTCTATTCTATTCTATTCTATTTGATTCTATTTTCGACTCAGAGGTGAAGATGTACTGTAGGATGCAAAAAGTCTTTTGTGACGCTGATAATAGAGTGTTTCTCCACGTTTTCTCTCCCCTATCAATTTCAAATGCTCCTTAGTGCTTCGGTGCTTGCTGATGGTGTTATGAGAGATGCCCAACCAACGCTAGTTCCTCCCCCAGGTCTGTCGCCTGACTCATGCTAAAATAACCTACGTGCATTTCTAATTCAGCCTTGTGTGTACTCAATATTTGGAGATATCATAGGACAGATTTTCAAGTGGCACAAAGCAGTTTGCATCGTTATGAACAGATGGAAAGCTTTTTATCTATGAAAAGTTTGTCATTAAAATGTGAATCCCATCCTGAAACTTTGCTACAGTTCAGGGCCCATTACTGACCTATTTCAAATGATTTAATTTTAGTTTCCTCCTAGTTCATTCTGGGGAAATTCATGGATGTGTAGAAGTCCAAATAATGTCAGATGAACCTCTTAGATATGGTGTTTTTGTTGATATACTATTTTTCCACAAAGGATTCACTATTTTGGCAATGGGTTAAACATTTTTACCATCTGTTTTAACTTAAAAAAAATAGATCTGTAATATTTTCCAAAAATTGGTGGGTAATTATTCTAACAGACTAATACTCAAAACCTAAGCTCATTCAAGACCCTGATCCAAAGTCAGTTAAAATCATACTCCAATGTCCCTCTCTCTGTTGGGATCAGAGCTCCAAGCCTGAGGCTGATGAAATTTCAATGAAAAAATTGGTTAATTTAGTTCTTTCTCTGAAAAATCTCGATGTACTTAGATTTGCAGGATGAAAATGTCTATCAAAAATTCTAGAATTGCTCTGTTTCCTAGTCTGCATATCAGTCTTTTAGACTTCACGTGCAGAGAGGAATATTGCTGAAAGCCTGTTGAATAGTTTTGTTCATTACATTGTAGGGCACAAGATGTACTATTTGTACCCTTTGAAGTGTTCATAAGCCATAAAAATAAAAGAAGTCCATGGGTTACTCTTTCATTTCAAATTTTGCCCAGTGCTGCAGCTGCTGTAGCTTTTCTGAGTACTTCAGTTGTCACTCCTGCCCCTTGCCCAGCCTTTATTCTTTCCTCAGGCCAAATTTAATGCCCCAATCTCAGGGAATGTACAATATGCCTCTTTACAACTCTCCCAATCTCTTTTGGTTTGTTAGTGGTGGTCTTGTTGAAGGTGTAAGTATTTCGCATATGTTTTTTCCTTCCTGATAGGAACCCCAATTTACTGACTCTACTCCAGGTTAGCTTTGGGTCGATGGCTTAGAGCTGCAGAATGAGACCTGGAGCCTTGCTCCGAGGGTCTTGTCAAACTGAACTGTAAGTCAAGCTGAGCGTAAGTCTGCTTTAAAGACTGTGGTGCCACATGGCATTACTCAAGTTAAGTTTAACCAAGCCAGCCTGAGCACCTGAAGTGCGGTGTGAGGTGCCTTCAACCTGTTTTCTGGCAGGTAAATGAGACCCTATGGTGCGGCACCTTGCTGCAGCTAGATGACCAGTGCTGCAAGTCACCTGCTAATCGAGCTTTTCTTGTCTCGTTCCCTCTTCCATGGGCTCTGTCAGCAGCTATCAGCTACTGTGACTTCAGCCAGTATTGCCTTCCTCTTGGTCACTCTCATTTTCTTCCCATATATGTTTAGAAAGATAAGATGCCCTCTATATAGGGATGCTTTTCCAGCTGTCAGCACCATTACTTATTTTAGATGCTTTAAAGAAAATGGGGAAATTGTCATGAGTGCCAGCGTAGTGGATGCTAACATCCTCCACAAATCCCCTAAAAGAGAGGTCTGTACTCCAGTAGCCCACGCTGCCTTCCCAGAGTGCTCCCATCATTAAGTCCTTGGACTCCTAGTGGGAGACGACCAATTAGCGCGATTCTTCTGATGACTTCTATAATGTGTCCACCCACCCACGGGGAACAGGAGTGCAGACCAAGTTTACACCACACAGCTATCGAGTGGTTAACAACTTTCACTCGCTATTGACCAAGACTAGGTCTGAACTGAAATCCCAGAGATAACATTCTGGTTCAGTTTTATTCCATATAGCCTCTGATCCTATTCTCATGGCCAGCAATTAACAGCATTACCATCTCTCACACGTAAAAAACTCCAACTCCACTGCTGATCCCCCACGTTTGTGAACCTTTGGTAATGCATATTTTGATGTGTGTGATTTTGTTGAGGGGATTAGCAAAGGGATACTTTTTTCCCTTTATTAATTTATCCTAAATATTGACTAAGTAGTACACAAAAATCTGGTAACTTTAGCTTGAATAAATAAATATTAACACGCTTCCTCCCATTTTTCAATCTGTGTATAGACACTCACAAACTCTATTCCTCTGCAATATAAACATTTGAAAAATACAAACAAATTCCACAAGAGAACCTTTTAAATTTTGCAAGAAATACAGCACGTGACTAGAAGCATTTCATTTATAAGCATTACTTCACATATCCCATATCCAGACTGGCAAGTCAAAATCGTACCTGATGTGTCTTCCAGGAAGCTCTTCAGAAGAAATCACACCAAGATTTTATAGAAAAAGATGTCCTTGAAATTTTCAGAGGCAGTGCCGATATCTTGTGCTGTTCTTCATTTGAGAACCTCCCTAAATAGCGGCAGCACTTTAATAACTAACTTCAGTTAACTTTTACAAGAAAAGGAAGATTTCATTGTGGCCTTGACCATTGAGCCTATCCTCAGGAGGGATGATAAGAGTAATTTCTTAAAGTTCTCTGTGATATTGCTTAACTTTGTTTGGTGAACTCTTTCTGATTGGTCTGCAGAGACTAATATAGGAAAATAGAGATGAGTAAGAAGGACTGTCTGTTGCAATCCTGTGCTATGCATCTGCCAGGTTTCTGTTGAGCATAGTGGGAAGTGGTGACCAGAGCTCAGCTATGGTCCCCTTCATTTCTGAAGGAGCATGAGCCAGTGGTAAGGGAGATGGGGCTGCTGGGCATGCCAGCTCTGAGCAGGGTGTGCCACTGTGAACATTCCTCCCAAATACCTTTAAGGGACCCTAAATTGTCTTTCCAGAAAGAATTCCTGTATGCTCAGATCATTGCCAAAAATAGCCTTTGCAGGAATTTCCAACGGCCAGCTGTGACTTGGTGGAGCTGACACAGCAGCATCCCGTGACAGCCGGTGGAAAGGTGCAGACCATGTGTGCGGCCAAGTGTTGGGGCACTAACGTGGCGTAGGTGGGTTGGGCTGTCCTGCAGGATCCTACTCCCCTCCACTGCCTATAGAGGAACCGAGGGAAATCATCCTGCCTAGGCCAAAGTGAGCCTTTGTAAACATTTCCCTGAGATACTTAAAACCACCTAAGGAGATAGCTGAAATAATGTTTTGATGCCTCAGGCTGCAACTTCGGTAGCAGGTCCCCGTGTTCAGGAGAGCAGTAAAGCCTCAGTGCTGAGGTGCTGAGGACACCATAGCATCAAAGTTCTCTGATGAAAACGGTTCTTAGGACCCTTTCCTTAGGTCATGCTACCACGAACACCTAGAAACGCTTCAGCCATTGATACCCATGGTATCAGGAAGGTCGTGGGCTGCCAGGCTCCTTAGGGCACTCCTCCGGGCTGGAAGCCAGGGCTTGCCTTAGCCTTTGGGGGTTTGAAAACACAGACCCTGCCCCTGAAGAAAGAGTTTTCCTCATCTGGTGAAAGGGCATGGCTTGATGGAGGGCACCCTGTGTACTCCAGAGGGACAGTCTCACACGTGGGTCTAGGAAGAGAAGAGGCAGGAGGAGCCTGATGTTCTGCTCTCAGATGGTTTGCACATATTTCAGTCAATGATTAAACTAAGAAATAGTGGAGCAAGCAGGACCCCAATATCTGTCCCCACAAAGTGTGAGCTCTATTAGCCTATTCAATCAGGGTTTCCCTGAGAGTCTTTATGGACCTCAGGTGCTTTTGAAAGTTGGAGCTACACTTCTAAGCAAGACCATAAGCTCCCCAAGTCAGTAAAGATCCCAGGTCACTTCCTAAACTGTGGAGAGTACCTTCTCTGTGACAGCAAATCCCTGTTTTTGGTAACTGCCGTTAGGCTTAAGGGATTTGCTGCAGTTTGTAAAACTGACACAGAAATTACTTTTACCATTAAAATAACAAACATTTAAAAATATGTAGAACAGCTCAAACCATAAAACAATTAAACAGCTTTTGGCCTCCCTCCTCAAAGTGCAGGCATGGTGTGGTCATAGAATTGCTTTAAAACCACTTTGAAGTGTTGAATATATTCTTAATTCTTTGTATTCGTGATACGTCATGAGAAGCTGCAACATAGAACAGCTATGTCCTATGAAAGGACAGCTTTTTTAGGACTAGGTTTAAATGCAGGAGGGACCCTTGGCTCTAATGAAGTCAGTAGACTCTTGTCTTTGGCTTCATCACATCCACCTGTAAGTGCTTTACTCTTGGATTATTTCCACTAATTCACTGAAGCAATAAGGTGCTACATGGAATGACGAAGGGAATAAACACTTTGGCCTTTGTGTTTGCAGCAGTAATGTTAAGAACACGATTTTCTCCTGATGGTGCAGAAGAGTTTTGTGCACAAGGGTTGTACAGGGGGCAGGTTGCCTCTGTCCCACACCGCAGAAGTTCAGCTGTGCAAACCCCTGATGTCTTTACATATAAGCACCAACGAAACTCTATAACCAGCTGGGAAAGTGTGGCCTTTTCTGCCAAGGCAGAGCAGAAGAGGAGGAAATGAAAATTTCTGATTGCTCTGTTTCTCCGGCAGCCCCAGAAACGCAGGGAGTTCAGTGCCATAAATCTGTCACAGGCTGATCCCTTGCCAAGTCTCAAGTACCCTCAGCTTCCTCTGGTTTTCATGGGAGCTGAAAACTACCCACAGCTCTTGAAAGCCGCTTGGTGAGCTGAGCTCTGAAGGGCTTCACGTGTGCTGCCTCCCACCCTGGCCAGGATGGGGAGGGAGGAACAAGTGGCTGGAGGGAGATAAAGCAGTAACAAATTGTTTAAGCGGCTTATGACTGCAGAGAGAAGCTATTTTTCACAGAGGAAAGAAAACAGTTCTGCCGGAGATGCATTTTACTTGTCTTGTGAAGAGCTCCACATCTTTCTTTAGTGTTAAATAAACACCAGTATCACTACCGGGGGATTAGCTGGCTGAGAATGTGGATAACAGCATCAGCCAATGCCAATTTCTAGTGTTTCCCAATGTTTTCCTTCACCATGTGCTGTATAAAGCTTCTGTTCTCATGTGCAGCTTTCTGACCACATCCTGTCTTCTGCTGCCCAGCTGGTCTCCCTGCTGCCAGGTTCTGCCCAAAACCTTCAACCTCAAAATACCTCTCACAATACCATCTGCTGTGATGCTTCTAGTGTGAAACACTCCAAACTCAAGTTCTTCCAACCCTTTCAAATATGACACTGCTCTACTTGGGCAGCTCAGTGGGTAAAAGAAACATTGCTCAGCAGTTAAGTGTGGTAGTCAGTTTGGGCATGCACCACTACTGGGTGCCAGTTCCTCGCTCCCATTTTGGAGGAAGGACAGGGACTGCAGCCTGTGGATGGCATCTTCAGGAAGATTTGAAGCCCCTACTGGGGACCTCCAAGAAAGAAAAGGAAAAAGGGGTGGCCCTGAGAGGTCTTCATGGAAAGCAGAGGTGTCATTTGTACTCACAGACTCAGGACACTGATGCCAGAAGGAAGCATAATGTCATTTCACGTCCAGCTTCTTATACTCTCTACTACCTTGTTTTCTTTACAGCAAGTTTCTCTTTCTATTACCCTGAGGCACAAATAAAATCAGACATGCTACTGGGTCAAATTCAGTGGTGATGCATAAAATGAGGATGAGGATAAGTAAGTTTAGTTAAGAAGCAAGTATCAGGCAGTCAACATAAGTTTGGAAAGGGCAGTGAGGTTGGGCAGGAAGAGAAGGTCAGTTCCATTAACAATGATATTTCTGGATTGCTCAGATTTATCAAGACTTGTAGAAAAAGAGGGTCTGAATTTTGCTTAGTGACTCAGGAAGAGATAACACCCTGCTAGGATATGGGTCATTGAAGGTTATCACTCCTTTGTATAGAGCACACAATAAGCAGGAGCACCCAGTGCTCTTACAGTAGCATATCATGCAGAGGAGCTGGAAATTTCCAATAGAATTGCCATATTCAGATCCCTTTCATTTTTTATTCACACATCTTTTATTACACTTATGTATTTTAATTCCCTTTTATTATGTACTTAAGAGTTATTGTGCCCTGAAAGCCAGCAATCTTGGCCTGGATGATGGGTGTTTATATGATGGCATTGCACCATAAACACCACAAACACAAAATCCTGCACGTTGCCTTTCAGAGCAGGGAGAGTTTTGTCATCCTCCTCTGCCGACGTTAAAAACTGGGCCTTATTCTCCAAGACAAAAGTGTCGTATTTTAATCCAATGTTAATGTTATTTTCTCCCTTATGAACTTTCCATATTTTGCTTAAGGCATAAGTAGTTCCTTTGGTTTTATTTGAAGCCATCTGTCTCTTTATTTTATAAAACAAATTAATTTCTTAAGAGATCTGTCACATCAGAAGCAACCAACTAGATTAGACTTGTTGATTCAGCATTTAACTGTATTTTTACACTGTGGCTGAGCAGACTCGACCAGGCTGGGAATCACAGTGATGGGAGGATGCACAATCACAGAGCCCTGCAGAGCTTCTCCTGCAGGTGATAGGTGAGTCAGGGAATCTGCAGCGTCACAGCCCGACATGCTCTGTCCTTTGGTACAGATACTACTACATGCACATGGAGTTATGTTTAACACAGAGAGTAACAAGTGTTCAGATATCTGAAAATAAAGCAGAGGCGTAGATAGCCTTGTTTGTGCTGTGCTGGAGCGGGAGGCTCAGCCTTGCCCCTCCACCCTGAGCTCCTTCTCGCTGGCTCCAGGGACACCTGCTCCAAGAGATGCTTGTGGTACACCCATTTGCAAAGGGTTTTCAGCCACATGAGAGTGTAAAAACATCCTGTGTTCCCCCAGACTAAGGGAAAGGCGTTGCAGGGGATCCTGTCCACCTCTGACTTGCATACAGCAGCTATGTATATCCCTCCTCCACGTATATCCTGTCTCTAGGAAGCCATGGTGCCAGCTGCCTCTGGCTTTATGCCGCAGCCCTTTCCCGCTGAGATCATGCAGGGCCGTTGTGTGAACACCATGGAAATGTGCTGCTGGCCCCAGGGAAATCTGTGGTGTCCCCACTCGATTTCCTTAGAGGTGTTTCCCTCCTGGCAAGCAGGAGCAGGTGGCAGAAGGAGGAATAGTTTATTCCTCTCTTGGCTGGACTTGGTCAACTGCAGCCTGGGAGCTGTTGCATGTGTTGGATGGGACCTGACACTAGTGTCCGTGTCCAGCACCGCTGGGCCAGAAAAGGCCCATTTTCCCACCCCTCAGCACTGCTGGACCATTTGTCCGTGACTCCATTGACAGGCCATGACTTCGGTCCTGTTTCTGTCTCCGCAGAGATCTTCAATGATCCTTGAAGACCACAACAGTGGTCACCTGAATTTCAGTTACTAAGCCCAAAAACATTTCTGTTAAACAAGAGCAAAGTCAAACTGGCATGAAAGTAAAACCCAAACCAAACAGTAATTATAAATGGCCAAAACGCTGCCTGGCAGAATACAACATGCAGCTTCTCTGATCGGGTGCCAGCACCATATTTCCCAGGCAAGCCCTGGCCACCATTCCCAATTTCCTCTTCAAAGTCCAGCTGAGCACTCTTTTAGTTCCTTATCTATTTGGAAACACCCTTAAGGGTACTGTTAAAAATAACATAAATAGATAAATACGCAGCAGATATTTCTATGTAGCTGGTGGAACATTTGAATATATTCAAACATTAAGTCAGAGCCAGCTCCTTGCAATCATTTATGTTTGTGCTCTAGGTCTCCCTGTGTGGTGTACCTTTGCAGATAGCAGTGCAATAAAATACGCTATTATCTCCAGATACTTTAGACTGTGCCATTCCTTAAACTGTGTGAATTATGCCTGATGTTTCCCTCAGGTAAGAATTACATGGAAAAATGTATTTCCCAATATTTCACCAGGACTCTTATCAGTTCCTGGGCTCCTATCAGCTTCAGCTTGTTTTGCAAGAATGTGCAAAATGAAATAATCTGGGGTTTTGCTCACGGAGCAACATTGCTGTGTTCATCTAGCAGAGGGATTCACCTAGCTGCAGTATCCATGGCTGGACAGGTCTGGGGTGTACACTCCCCCACACTATCGCCAAGTGTTTGTTCCAGAGCTATTCAGGTGTGTACAGCCCTGCTCTTTATAACCATTTGAAATCACATCTGGATTTGGAAAATTTAACCTGAACTCGCCTTTATTACCAGCCTGCTCTCCCCCTGGAATTGCACAAAGTGGGTAGTCATGGGACATTGAGTCTTTTGCCTTTTGATCTTATGTCAGGATAGTTTCAGATTATTTAAGGAGCCTCACTTTCTTGAATATGTTGGTAATTCTTAAGAGGGGAACTTCCAGTTTCTGTATTGCAATGAATTGTCGCTGAAATGTTTTTATTTTTTTTATTTTTCAATTTATAGAATCATAGAATCATAGAATGGTTTGGGTTGGAAGGGACCTCTAAAGGTCATCTAGTCCAACCCCCCTGACATGGGCAGGGACAAGATCAGGTTGCTCAGAGCCCCGTCCAACCTGACCTTGAATGTTTCCAGGGATGGGGCATCCACCACCGCTCTGG
>NW_008796221.1:3378423-3396080 GCF_000699145.1 Aptenodytes forsteri | reverse complement strand
CCCACCGTAATGTCACCTATCCCTGCCTTCCCTTTAATTCTGACCCACAAGGTCTTGGTCGGCTCCTCATCCATCCCCAGGCAGAGCTCCATGCACTCCAGCTGGTCATTGACATAGAGGGCGATACCCCCTCCTCATCTCCCCTGCCTGTCCTTCCTAAAGAGCCTGTATCCCTCCATCCCAACACTCCAATCATAGGAGCCATCCCACCACGTCTCCGTGATGCCAATAAGGTTGTAGCCCTGCAGGCATGTGCACGTCTCTAGCTCCTCTTGTTTATTCCCCATGCTACGTGCGTTTGCATAGAGGCATTTAAGTTGGGCCCCCTTTTATAATTTACTGTTAACATTCTTCATTTTCTCCATTTGTGGGCTCATAAACATTTCCATACAAGTTTCCCAAGTATACATTGCCACCTAGCACAGAATAGCCTGCTTTTCTTACTTGTTTTACAGACATCCTTAGAAGTAAATCAGTAGGTTCAAAGACCACATGCTGAAAATCAGTAGTTTAGATTATTTTTTTAGATTAGTGCTAGCAAACTTTCACTTCTTTAAACTTTGCTTCTTTATATCATACAGAGACCACATACTTTTAAAAATATTAAAATATATTAAACACTAAATAAAATATTAAATATTTTTTAAAATAACTATTATCAGAAATATGAGTAGGGCAACTTAAAGATAAAATTCAAGAGCTGAGTTGAGTTAGTTGTAGGCAGAAATTAAACATAATTTTGTTCATCCCTCTCATTCTCAATCTACAAATGAGATCTTTCTCACACTGTTAAAAAGCCCCACGGTACCCGCTGTTGCATTCACACCCCTGGATATCCTTCCTATCTGCTTGTTTGCAGACCGACACAGGGAAACGATAAAATATCTTTATGTAGATCAGCACATGACCTGGCATACTGTCTGCCTGGGAGAAGGCAGAAGTAGGAAAGTGGTAATTCAGGAAAAAGCCCCACGGTACCTGCTGTTGCATTCACACCCCTGGATATCCTTCCTATCTGCTTGTTTGCAGACCGACACAGGGAAACGATAAAATATCTTTATGTAGATCAGCACATGACCTGGCATACTGTCTGCCTGGGAGAAGGCAGAAGTAGGAAAGTGGTAATTCAGGACTATGAGACAATCCCAGCTGTAGCACTCCTTATTAGCACTGCTTATTTGAGGAGGTTTACAAGAATGGCAGCTGAGAGTTCCAGGAAAAAAACCCCCAACCACAAATGAAGCATTTGAATGAATTTTCATTTATCACTTGGTGAAACAAAAAGCAGGTAGCAATGCCTGTATTTCTGTGCTCACAGTCCCAGACCCGCCAGCTCTGGGACTCCTGGGCTCATCCGCAGCATCTCTCAGTCAGTTGAGCCCTGACTCCTAGTTTTTTTCTTCCCCTGCACGATCCTTGTAGCCGATACTTTGGCCTTTGTTTGTACAGCAGGAAGCCTCGTAGTTCACGTGGTTTAGCTGTGACTTCCATACAGCCTATGGTTTCAGCCTTTTTCTTTTTTTTTAGCTGTTTTTTTCAGTAAAAAAAGAGGCTTATTTGCTCCCTGTGCCAAACCTGTAGGAAAGCTCGGCCACCCAGGGCTGTAATCAGGCCCATAGTTGTCTTTGGATCCCAAAGTGGCCACTATCGCAGTTCCTATCTGCAACATTATTGATAAAAAGAGCTGCACTTCCTCCAGCTGGGATAAAAATATGCAAAGCCACAAATCCCAAAGCCACACGTGCAAGCCATTTTGCAACCAGTGGGAAGTAACAGCAATGGGAACACCCTCCAATTTGGGGGTGGTGGCACCTTCTTTCGCAGCAACTTCTGGGGAACAGACCCTGCCGGAGCTGGTGCTCCCTTTTGCTCCTTGACAGACTGCTTCAGGTTGTAATCATGCCAGATCAAACAAGCTAAAAATATTGCACCTAATCAGTTTAGGATAAAGGCCATCTTGGAAAATATAGTTGCTCCAGGAAATGAACTTCTTTCTCAATAGCTGGTATCATTCCCACTGAGTCACGGATGGGGCTCGGAGTGCTGGGCTGCAGGAGGGAAACGAATAAGTCCTTTGGGTGAAACTAAAAAGGGAATCTCCCCCATGCTGAGCTTCATGCAAAACCACCTAAAAATAAGGCAGTAAGAAACTGTTCAGCCAGAAGGGCAGCATTGGGACTGGGAAAAACAACCGTAATCCTGGACACAAGTCTCTTGAGAACAAGCATTTGGGGGATTGGTGAATGGCAGGGGAAAGGGGAGCTGCCCCTATTTACCATCCAGTTATCAAAGTCTATGAAGAAGGTAATTTAGAGCAAAGAGAAGGCGGATAAAATAAGAGCAGGATTTCCAGCAGGGCTCTCCCCTGAAGGGTGAGAAGGCAAACACTCCTCAGGATGGGGCCAACACCACCTGGGATCCTCCACAAGCACAACTGGGTGGTTGTCCAGGCTGGACAAAACGGAGTCTGCTGGGTAGAAAACTGCAGCTGGAGGTCTGGGGAGGCGATCTTCCAAAGAAAGGTCAGAAAAGTATCACTCCTTATCAGACTGTCCTTCATATCTCGAAAGTGTCTTCCCTGTCTCATTTCCCAAGACATTTGTATGAAAAAGTGGTCACACAGACAATGTGCTTGGGGTGAGCATGTTTGGGTGATCCAGTCTGGTTGTCAATTGAAATTAAATGCTTGCTCTTTGTAACGCCATAAACCCTTGTGTTTCTGGGTCTTAAAGCTCAATCCTGAAACAATATTATGAAGTGCCACAGAGTTTGAGTAAATTCCTCACTCGTGTCATATCCCTTACAAAGGCATTAATTATAACTAACTTTTTAAGATTCATCATTATAAATACAGTAGTATCTTTTCATATAATGGTGGCTTTCATGAAAAATGTATTCAAACATTTGTATTCTTTTTATTAGTTGCTTTTATGATCAAAAGTTAATTACCTTTTATCTACTGGCTGCATTTGCATGATGTAATATTTTCCAAGGTCTGTTGGAAAGACTTTTTTATTTATGACTCAGGATGGGCCTAAAATAAGGACATGTATCTAAGTACATCTGATAAATGTGAGTTGGTTGCAGTCTAATGTCACTATCCGTACAAGCTCCGATTAAATATCCTCTGTCCTGTGATGTGCCCATGGAAAAAAAACCACACAAACATTGTGTGTGTATGTATTCCTTCATTTTGCTAAATCATTCTGTTTTTCTAGCCAATCCAGCCCTTTATTTACTGAACTATGTACTCAGAACCTGATTTAAACAGCACTGAGGAGTCAGATTGCAGCTTGTTTTGGATTGGCAGGATTCACTGTCAGGACAAGGTGAGCAGGGACTGCCACCTGAGCTACGGGATACAAGGTACGGTGCAGCACTGTTGTTCCCATTGGTGCCTGTTCCTAATTAGTGATCACAATAAATAAATGATATACACAAAATTCTGCTGAGACTTGTGATATTGCAGAGTGTTGAGTTGCTGCAGTTTGGGTTGGAAAGGCTGCATCGCCCAGACTAGCCTGGGTCCTGATGGGCTCCAGGCCAGCCTGCTGTGGGAAGAGAGACCTCCTGCCGTCAGTGGTAGTGTCCTGGTTTCGGCAGGGATAGAGTTAATTTCCTTTCTAGTAGCTGGTACAGTGTAGTGCTTAGTTGCCGACTGAGATTAAACCACGACAGGTAGCAAGTCTGAAAAGCTTTCTGCCTCATCCCTTGTGTGTAAAGTGAGGCTTTGCCAAAAGGATATCTACCTCCACAACCACCCTTCTGCCTTTCTCATGCACTTTGAGATGTTCCTAAGGTTTCTAGGACAATTTTCTTCCACCTGAAGCTAAGTCTTAGTTACTCTTAAGTAACCGGGTTTTGTTTCAATGACCGATTAAACCACAAGTCTCTATAGTGAGACATACCAAAAATGATGGAAATTATCAGGGTAAAGCAAAGGAGAAAGTCAGGACACTTCTAGGAGAGCGCAGCAGGGTAAAGCAAAGGAGAAAGTCAGGACATTTCCACATCAGTGGAAATGCTGAGCTGCAGATGGGTGAGATAGCAGAAGTAACTGGGAAAGCCAGCTTGCTGGGGAGGCTGATATGAGGCAGGGAAATACAAATTAACCTATGAAGGGACTTGGGCCATGTGGTCCTGAGGGGTTTTATGTGCCTGCAGCCTGGCACGTGTGTGGGAGGTGGGTCCAGAGCCCCAACATGGCATCAGCCCCTGTGGGGTCCTGTGACACCTTCATATGCAAGAAGGGCACGGGGGGACAGGGACAGGGATGGTGGTCTGACTGCTTTCCTTGCACCCCCAGCTGAGGTCGTACCCTTTGACAGAGAGCTGCCGGCATGCTTTTGTGGAAGGGTGACCCTCCTGCAAGGCTCCTTTGGAGGGCTCAGAAATTAGCTCCAATGAGAAGGAGGAGGAGCAGGGAGATGTCCCCATCGCCCCACTCCCAGCCCTTCCCCTCCTCCTGTCAATCCACAGGATAGCAGAAACAGCTGAGCACTCATTCTGGGCTGAAAAGAGACAATTCTGGGCTTGATTTAGCCATATGAGGTAAAAAAAGAATTTCTTAAGGACAACAGATCATGTCTTTTCTTGCCAACTTCCTACATGTTGGAAAATGAAACTTTGTTGTGTATACATGAGGCCACTGAAATCTAAGATTTTTCCAAACTGGTGCAACCCAATTGCAGAACATCGTGCTCAGCCTTGACTGCCTTGTGCACCGCAGAGCATTTCGTTAATATTTAAACTCGGTCTTTTGACTCTTATCCCAGAAGCTGTGGCAAGTGTTTGTGATTTAAGTAGGGTTGTGTAAGCAAGACAGCCCTGGTGGGTCTGAGCTGTTGAATGGCAGAGCTCGCATGCGCTCCTGCAGACCGGGAGATTGTAAGGTGCATGGGCTGGAAGTCACAGCGGATGAACTGGGCTTGTCCCAGAGAGCTGCAAGCAGTACTTCTGGTGAAGCTATCACACGAGAGCTGACCTGCACAGTGTCCCAGAGTGAAGAGAGTCGTGCCAGGAAGGAGTCCTGGTGTGCAAACAGGAACCCAGCACATGCCACACCATGGCTGTAACCTATTTGCTTTTGTCCCTGTGATTAGGGAGCGGTGGGAGTAGCATGGGGGGGCAGTCTCAGCTGGGCTCGCAGAGAAGAGCAACTTTGATGGAGCGCTAAGATTATAAATGATTGTGGAAGACCATCTGTGCCACCCTATGACCTCACATGCCTTGTGTTCACAGAAGGCAAGAAAATCTTAGATAGTTTTAATATTCTGAAGGCAGGATGGAGAGGATGAAATAGTATCACATCTGTGGCAGAGGAACGAGGTGCCAGCAAAATGCATAAAAAGAATAAATGGCATGTGCAGGGTAGTGGCTGTCTCCTTAACGCACCAACAAATTAGTGCCTAAATCTTCAGCAGAAAAGATTGAGGATTAATATTCCAGGCACCCTGCTCCTGATTGATGCAGCTGTGAAAACCTGTTTTTCTTAAGAATCAATATGTAAAGCTCTCTCCTCACTTCTTAGACATCTACCTATCTGTGTCTGCCTGTGCCAGATTCCTTACGTACATTTATGAAAACACAAATGAATACTAATAACAATTCCAATACAACCATTAATCAATATTAACGACAATGCAAACACAACCATTAGACTGGCCTGATCATACACAAAAATGAGCTGGAGCTCTTGCAACCACTATAAACCATTCTTTTTATATATATTGATATTTTATGCTATCGATATTAATATATATATTAAAAAAAATTGCCTTGACAGTCTAAAAATACAGCATATGAAATGCCATTGAACTCTTGTATTCCTGGTTAACATTTGAAAACCAATCCAAAATATAATTCTTACTCATGCATAATTTATTAACATAAACATATGTTGATAACCTTTACACTCTGTCTGAAGATAAAGTGTTTGTAAATATGCCTCTTATTTAATCGCTCCAATTTTTTAGAAGATAATAGTTCAATTAGAGGAACAGCACCTTGATTAGAAGAACAATTAATGCTTGTTTAAGTGTCATTTTTATTACTGCTGTCTCATTCTACAGTTAGACATTACCCGAGGTATTTCACTATTAATATATTAATGATATAGTAGCACTTGTCATTTTTTAGGACAATTCAAGATTCTTGAATTGCTTTATGACTGTTAGTATGACTTTATAACAGCCTTCCCTAGTAGATAAACATATGATATTTGCTTTATTTAAAAGAAACTGAGGCGTGTAAAAATTACTCAGTGCCATATCAAAGGATGTTTTATTGATAGATATTTTGGAAACTTCCATTGCAAGGATGCCTTCTCCTATGACGGCCCAGACAGCCCAGTGCAGCTCTTGTTAGAGGCAGATATTAGCTCATGGAAATCGATATTCTTCATTGTTCTGGAATTAAAATAACCTTGACTGGGAGAAGCCTTCTGAGAGCCTGACCAAGCTTTGAATAATTTCAAGGGGAAAAATACCATCCTTATGTTCTCTCTTACTCATGCTTCGAGTCAGTGGCAGGTTCTTGAGACTATTTTAGGTCTTAAGATCCCTGGATTGAAAACCCCTGCCCTAGAAATCTGCTCCCTCCTTCAGGCAGGGAAGCAGGCTCTGAAAAGCAGAATGGGGCTTTTGCTGGCAGAGCTATTGCTCTTGTGTTGTGATCAGAGAGTGGGGCTGGATTACTGGCATGGTTTTCCATCTCCCTCGCTACCAACCAGCTCAAAATCACCACCGTGTCCCTCAGGAGTCTGCACTGATTTGCTCCATGACCAACTAGCTCATACAGGGCAGGCAGCCATTTCCTTGTGCGGGTTGCTGTGCCTCAGCTATGTGACCTGGGTGTTCAGGTCCTATTGTTCGTGTGCTGCCATCCACGAGGACGTCTCGTCAGATGTCTTCATTAATTGTTTCCCAACAATGTCTCTTTAATCCATTTTAGTTATCGATTAGGCCACCAGCAAGAATTCCGGAATTGCAATAACTGCGGTTGAAATTGTTTGGGAGGTCTGTGGGGGGCATTGCAGGTAGATGATATTAGTCTGTTAGACATTAATATGACTGCACTCCACAAATATGTTAAGAATGTGGCTATACAAAAGGCACATGTACCTCTGTGCAAAGGACACTCTGAGTGGGAGTTCCTGATCTCCCTAGTTCTCAATATCAGAAACAAAAAAGTGTAAATGAAACTAGAGAGAACCAAATTCAAAACCCATAAAGGAAATCCTTTTTCTCTAAGTGCCCAACTCAAGGTGAAATTCCTGCCATACAGTGTCGTTGAGGCCAGTAGTCCAACAGGAATTTAGCAAGTGAATATTGACTGCCCCACTTTGCAGCTGCAGTGCTCTGTGCTAAGCTGCAGGTCTTTGCAGTAAGCTCCCATGCATAGAATCTGCTTCGGGATGAATTCTGGGATGGTTTCAGTCCAAGTGGTTCAGGCATTTCTAAGAATATGACTTAGGAAGAGTGCATTCCTTTTCTGCCAGCTTTTATCTGTGAAATGTCCACATCTGCTCACTGGCACTCCAATTTACCCCACTTGCTCTATGCAGTGGGCCTCAAGGCTGCAGACCTGCTGAGAGGGGATCAAAACGAAGCCAGGTATTGGGTCTCCTGATTTCTTGTTATTACTTTTTAAAAGAGCCCAGAAACAAACATTAGTTAAAGAAAACTATTACGATTGCAAAGTAAAGCATCCCAAATTAGGACGTGACAGAATTCAGGTTGCTTATGTGCATATATATTGGATATAGACATTAACTGCAGGATCTCATGGCTGTGTCCCACAGGATCCTTGCCTCTTTCAGATCAAGAGAAGCCTCCGCTGGAGATCACAGAATCATAGAATCATTAAGGTTGGAAAGGACCTCTAAGATCATTGAGTCCAACCGTCGACCCAACACCACCATGCCCACTAAACCATGTCCCTAAGCACCTCATCTACACGTCTTTTAAATACGTCCAGGGATGGGGACTCAACCACTTCCCTGGGAAGCCTGTGCCAATGTTTAACCACTCTTTCAGTGAAGAAATTTTTCCTCATGTCCAATCTAAACTTCCCCTGGCGCAACTTGAGGCCATTTCCTCTCGTCCTATCGCTTGTTACTTGGGAGAAGAGACCGACACCCACCTCGCTACAACCTCCTTTCAGGGAGTTGTAGAGAGCGATGAGGTCTCCCCTCAGCCTCCTCTTCTCCAGGCTAAACAACCCCAGTTCCCTCAGCTGCTCCTCATAAGACTTGTTCTCCAGACCCCTCACCAGCCTCGTTGCCCTTCTCTGGACACGCTCCAGCACCTCAACGTCCTTCTTGTAGTGAGGGGCCCAAAACTGAACACAGTATTCGAGGTGCGGCCTCACCAGTGCTGAGTACAGGGGCACGATCACTTCCCTACTCCTGCTGGCCACACTATTTCTGATACAGGCCAGATGGATTGGGTAGCTCATGGAAGAAGGCTGATGTGGATGCCCATAGCTGAGCTTGTCACACTCAGCTGTCTTTATGAAAAGATGGGCACTTCCAGGGTGTGATCAGCAGCCCCTCTTCCCATGGTGGCTGTCTACAGGAGGTCATCTGAATTGTGCCTTGTGAGTATCTGTCACTCCCACTGACTGCAGAGGCACTCCACAAGACTCTCCCAGATGCAGGTGTCGACTTTGCAGGTGTTTAAAGTCCAGTGATTTGACTCCTTCCTTGGGGTGTAATGGCAGGTGCCACTAAAGGGAGGTTTGAAAAAGTTAGAGGGCTTCAGGAACAGAAGATGAATTTCCAACATCTGTCTACTTTGGGTCATGACAGAGCAGTGTAGATTCTGACCCTGTGTGATAAGGCAACTCCTGTGTTAGTTTGCCGAGCTAACAGTGGCCTCCTAGATCTGCTCAGTCAGGTGAGCTGGGCTGATCTAAGGGGCCGTGGGTGCTAACAGGCAGGTCCTGCTCCCCTCTCCAGCACCCTGACATCTCTGTTGTGCATTGCTGGTGTGTCCTTTGCCCTGTGGCAAAGGTGCTAATGTGTAGCTTGACTGAGGAACAGATAGAAAAGGAACAGTAAGGAGAAGAGGGGAAAGATGAGTGGAAACTCGGCAACTACCGGTGAAGACAGACACTGTGAGTCTGCTCTGCAATTTTCCAAGTAAACCTACTAGATCTCCCCTTGGCGTAGTCAGATCACAGTTTTACAGCATAAATCAGGTTGGAGGAGCAACAGCAAAGCAAAAGCTTTGAAATGAATCTCTACTACTAGGCTTCCCCCAACAGCACTGTTAAGTGGGCTTTGTGGTGACAACACAGCGCACAGTCCATAGTCCCAATCCTTCCCCAGCCCCGGTGCCTTTTGGAGTTTTCAAGTTCCCTCAGCTCCCTCTGGAGGGAGAGAAGTTATTTTAGAGTGAGGCAGAATAAATATGCTTGCACCATGGGCATGGGGAATCCGGAGTTGAGCTACAGCGTAGTTACTCTAAATTTAGTTCTAAATGCACAAAGAGGTAAGTCACCTTAGATGCTGCTGCAAGAGAAATGGATGTAGTAATATCTCTGGTAAGCCATGAAAATATCCCTCTAGAACAAACTGACAGAGAAAAGAAATGGATTTTAACCCATGTTTTAGGGTGTTGCTGAATCAATGTCTAAATACGCCCAAGTTAAGGGCATTAGAGGGAGTGAAAATCTCTGAAATAAAGATTCCTTAATCCTGCAGAAGGGGCAGATCTGGAGTCCTCACAGGTGATGGCAATGTACTTTAGGCTACTGCTTGGTGACTTTGGGATGTTGGAGCATCTGATGATCCAGCAGGGCAGTGGGGGCAAATCTGCCCAGCAGTTGGCACAGGAGCATTACCTTTCTGGGTGCTTCTTTTTTTATTCTGCTTGAAACCAGCCTCGAAGATCCACAGACATCCTCTTCCCAAAGAAGTTCAGCCTTGCTGAGCTTATCCAGGCACTCCTATCACCCTGAAGCTATGTTTAGGAGTATAGCTGCACTTCACTCCCACTCACGTAGACATACCTGAACTGGCTAAAACTGGTTACTTTAGATGCTGATAACAGAAAACACTCCAGTCCGACTTGCACCTAGTTGCATATAAACCACTCCACATCCTCTTTTCTGCTCTGTGGCTGCTGCATTCTTGTATCCAATATTTTTTATACTTTTTTTGATCTTACTGGCTCCCTGGCTCACTTCTGACTATGCTTTAGCCTTCCTCCAGTGCTGAAAAGTTGCCTGCAAGTCCATGAACCTGGATGCAAGGAGACTTCCCTACTGAAGAAGTCATGGGGGTAGCACAGAAGGTCTGTCCACGCTCCTGCACATCTGGGTCCAGGAGTGCTGGCAGTAGAAGCACATTTGTGCTGGTGTCCAGTTCAGGATTAGGAAAAGTGACTAAACTCAGCTCGGGAATGGCTCGGCAGGTGCAGAGAACAAGGGCACAACACCTGTGCTCCAACTTGTGCCCGTTGCCTCTATCACCATGTTTTCTTGCACTGGGGAGCCAAAATTGGACGCAGACCTTTAGATGTAGTCCCACAAGCACTGAACAGAGGGAAATAATCCCCTCTCTCGACCTGCTGGCTACACCTTTGCTCATGCAGCCCAGGAGGCTGTTGGCCGCCTTTGCTTCCAGGGCACATTGCTGGCTCATGGTCAACTTGGTGTCTGCCAGGACCGCCAGGCCCTTTTCTCCAGAGCTGCTTTCTCGCCAGCTGGAACTCAGCCTACACTGTAGCATGGGGTTAGTGCCCCCCAGGTGCACGACTTTGTTATAATGTACTATATTAACAGACTAGCACACAATATCACAAGCAAACAGCAATGTTAATATAACTAATCTATATCAATCACGGTTCTTAAAGGGCAAACTGCAGATTAGCATGGTGTGTGCACCTTGATTTTCATGGTGTCAGTTAATTTGCTGTGCTAGATCAGGACATTCACCCATCCCGGTACCACACAGTGCTTACAACGTTAACACTGCAGCGATCTTAGATGCAGGAAATATGCTCTGTTTATCACCCTGTTATCACTGAGAAAACTCCAAGCTGCACAATAACATTGTGCTTCAGGGAGAACTTTGACTTTCATAAAGACAAGATGATCTAACAATGGGAATTTATTACTTCAAAGATTTTCTGTCTGCACACAGAAAACATCCCTGACTCCTGGTGCAAAATTTCAGCCACAAACCCCACTTGCTCAGGGGATTTAAAAGCCAGATCCTGGATTAGGACAGCAGAGCATGAGAAAACCCATCCCCTGAGTAGAAGTGTGCCATTTCCTTGATGTAATACATATCTCTTGAAGGGCATCTGTGAGTTAATTGCCTTGTTATTTAGGCTTTATTTTTATTTTAATTACCTTGTCTGCCAGAGCTTTTGGAATCAAAGAAAATGAAATATTGCATAGTCACTGCATTTTTAATGGCCTTGTTTTGGGACAAAAGAGAGATTTTAGTTAACATGAAAACTTGTGCGGAAACTTTCCACCTCAGTTTAGATTTACATGTTTTCCAACAACAACAGAACCAATGAATTTTACAGGTGTTTAAGAAATACAAAATATTTGTAGTATTGGTTTTGATTTTTATTAAAAACCTGAAAATTTAACTGGAAGCTTAAAACAAATGAAAGTGGGTGGTTTTTTTTAAAATGTGAAAATTAACTGGCACTTTATGATCAGCTCTGGTATAAATGTTTAAGAAATTCAAATGGGCAATGACAAATTGAGCACAGGAAAAGAACATCATCAGTAATACATAATCCTATTCTAATTCTCATTGCAAAGACTTTGAATTATGGGCACTGCACAATTTTATCCTGCAGTGAATCATTGTTTTCTTTTGCATAACCTACTAGAAATAACGCAGACTTTTTCCCATGTTCAAACCAGGCTTTCCTATGCCACATTGGCCTCATCCGTAATCTCCTCTCTAACTAGAAGGTCACAAGTTTTCAGAATTGAGTAATGTGCAGGGGACAGAATTTTACAAGGTACACCAAGTTACTGATATGCAAAGCCACTCACTGCTATTGCAAAACAATTAATACCCAGGAGGAAGTCAGATGGAAGGAAATTGGAGGGAAGGACATCAGACATAGAGCTCCCACTTTCTTTCTGCAGCACAGACTTGATAAAGTCAAGCAAACTGATGACTAAAGGAAGATTCACCTCTGCCTCCTTTGAGAGGCAGCAGCGCAGTTGTCTCCCCAGGATGCCCAGGGCAGGACCCAGTTGAACTGCCCAAGGTGCCCAACTAGCACCCAAGGTCTCCATGCCTATGGAGGCCCTCCTTCGTAAATGGGGTGAGCTTTTTTCCCACCAGCTTTGACTATCTCAAAGTTAGATGTTTAACATAGGTCACCTGGGTCCCCTCTCTGTTCAGCAGATGTCAGCGCTACAGTCAGCCGTGGGAGGGCAATCCTTGACACCCACCTTGGGACAGCATGAATAATCCTCTCAATTTGCCAGTCTTTCTGTGTCTCCTATAGGAGCCCAGAAGACTAGCTTTCTATTAGACCTGCTAAACCAGATATCTGACTTGGACAGCTGCAGTGAGGTAGAGACAAGTCCTGCCTTGATTGCTCACTGTCCCTGTATAATAAAAGCAGAGGCAGGAATCCTTGAAGGTCGCAAGGAAGATTGTGTTGGCCTTGGTGCATGTATATGAGATAGGCAGACAGGATCTCCTGGGTGCTTATTTTCAAAGGCACCTGCTGACCACCCAGGGAATTTAGGTACTTGCTTTAGGAGGATGGCTTCACTAGGTGCCTAACATTTAAATGCAAAGAAGAGTCACTCCCTCATGTGAGGCAGCTGTATTGCACCTCACTCACAAGCCAACTTGAGGGCAGGGTACCGGGTGTTTAACCATGGTATGTGACAAGGCCTTAGGTATGTCATAGTTACAGCTTGGACCGATGCCCTTTTCTGTCGTCACCATGTGGTGTGGGAGAACCCAAATGGGTCCTGCCACCAGATTCAGCTCTGATGCCCTTTGTAGGGTCTGGGACTCCTGTCTAACTTCCCTTTGGCTTGAAAATGCAACGTTTCAGCCTCCCTGACCCCCTGCTTGCCTACGTGTGCTCCTTCAGAGCTCCAGCTAGCAAAGGAATGTCCCAACCTCTTAACTCTCCTGCAAGTGTTCGGGAGCCACAGATCTTTGTAAAATACCTGCAGAACAGAGCGCATACCAGGACTCCTGATATACTTTCGAGAGACTTGTCCTGCCTCTTTGGTGAATCTGAGGTATGCTGCTGTTTTGCATCTGTCCCTGTCCCACTTGCCTTCCTCCTTCCTATTTATCCCATATTGCCCACATATTGGTGCAGAACCTCAAAGAGGTCATGGACTTGCTGTAGCTTTCTCTCCACTTCTCTGCTCATCTTGCTTTAATGCCTGGGTGATAGGAAGCTTTTGTAAGCAGAGCAGTAAGCTGAGCAGTTTGCAAAGCAGTGCCGTACCCTGCTTTGGACAAGGGTGCAGAACAAAATGCCACCCCTGTCTCTTTCTGGCTATACCTTACCCTGCCATGGTGCTCACTCTCACCAGAGAGGAGTTTACCAAAAGGATTTACCAAAGATAGGAGGAATCATCTGAAAAAGTCTTTTGTGAAATATGGCTTTGCATGGTACAAAACAGTGATGGCCACCATCCAATCTTGGATGCAGTGTGGTAGGTCTTTCAGTTCTGTTTTCCCAAGTCAGAGCCAGTGTAATATTCTGTCTGGATTGACAATTTGATAATATTGATATATACAAATAAGCATGTGTGCATAGGCATATGTGTAAAAATGCTATTTGTAATGCAAGAAAATATTCAGTATTTCAAAGAAATATAATGCTTTAGGTTTTTATGTGTACTTTCAAAAACATCCTTGCAGATCTCCATTAGTCTATGCAGTCATGTTGCCCTCTGTTGACTTCAGTATGTCCCTGCAGCTTTCCTCCTCTAGCTCCAAGTCAGAGCTGACTCTTGTTCTCAGGGCAGCTAACCAGAAGACTTCATGAGGCAGTTTATTTTCCTGACACAGAATCACAGAATGGTTGAGGTTGGAAGGGATCTCTGGAGGTCATCTTGTCCACCCCCCTGCTCAAGCAGGGTCACCTAAAGCTGGTTGCCCAGGACCATGTCCAGACAGCTTTTGAGTATCTCCAAGGATGGAGACTCCACAACCTCCCTGAGCAACCTGTGCCAGTGCTCAGTCACCCTCACAGGGCAAAAGTGTTTCCTGATGTTGAGAGGGAACCTCCTGTGTTTCAGTTTGTGCCCATTGCCTCTGGTCCTGTCACTGGGCATCACTGAGAAGAGCCTGGCTCCGTCTTCTTTGGACACTACCTTCAGGTATTTATGCACATTGATGAGATCCCCCTGAGCCTTCTCTTCTCCAGGCTGAACAGTCCCAGCTCCCTCAGCCTTCCCTCACAGGAGAGATGCTCCAGTCCCTTCATCATCCCTCCCATGACCCTTCGCTGGAGTCTCTCCAGTATGTCCATGTCTCTCCCATACTGGGGAGCCCAGAACTGGACCCAGCACTCCAGCTGTAGCCCCCCCAGTGCTGAGCAGAGGGGAATGATCACCTCCCTCCACCTGCTGGCAATACTTTGCCTAATGCAGCCTGGGATCCTTGGGAGCCTGCTTTGTTGCAAAGGGACATTTCATGCGTACTAATGAATGCAATAAAAAGCAGGAGTGTACCCAGGTACCGTAACCTCAGCATTCACAAAAGGAGTGCCACAACCAAAAAAAGGTGAGGTAGAATCATTCCAGGAGCAATAGAACAAAAAGCACTCAGGTGATCGTGGTTTACAACCACCACGGTCCTAAAGGCAATCCACCGAGGATCTGATCTTTATGATCTTTAGTAGTCAGAGATGTAAAACCTCAAGAAAATATTTTAACAACCTCCAAATTCCAGCAAAGTCCCCAGGAAAGTTCAGAAAGGCAGTCCCAGCCTCCACGACCTCAAGTGATGCACAATTAGTGGGCAAGGCTGTTCGGAAGTGACTGCCAGGCCTGCGGCGAATGGGACGGAGGGGTCTAGCCCTGTGCTCCCCTGTGCCCCTTTGCCTCCCCACTTCCCCCATCCACCAAGACATGCTTTGATGCTCTCTGCATTTCTCCAGGTCCCCTACACCCTCTCGCTACTCATGGGTCCTGAAGCAATTGCCACACAAGCCCCCTTCCCTTCGGTGGCCAGGGTAATCATCAGCATCTTCTCTAATTTGATAAAAGTTCATGGTGCAGCAGGAACCTGCAAGCTGAGCCCTCTGGGTGGGACAGGGGGAGTGCAAAGAGATGCTGCCTAACTGCAGAGATTTCCCCACGGGGCTTTCCAGCAGCTCTGCTGGGGATTTGGCTTCCCCCTCAGAGGGGGATGGGCAGCCCTCTGCTCTGCTCCATCCTGTTCTTGCAATCGCTACCCAGATGTTGCACTCTCAGCGAGACATGATGTGCCCAAAGCATGTCCTTCAGAGCCTCGGGTCATTTCTTGTCACAGAAGATGGTCTTGTTCACTGCTAGCAATAACAACATGCTCATGCTCTGCTGGGGATTTGGCTTCCCCCTCAGAGGGGGATGGGCAGCCCTCTGCTCTGCTCCATCCTGTTCTTGCAATCGCTACCCAGATGTTGCACTCTCAGCGAGACATGATGTGCCCAAAGCATGTCCTTCAGAGCCTCGGGTCATTTCTTGTCACAGAAGATGGTCTTGTTCACTGCTAGCAATAACAACATGCTCATGGCATTTAGATCTATGTCTAAAAAAAAAAATTATTTCCCCAGAGAAGCAATTGCCACACAAGCCCCCTTCCCTTCGGTGGCCAGGGTAATCATCAGCATCTTCTCTAATTTGATAAAAGTTCATGGTGCAGCAGGAACCTGCAAGCTGAGCCCTCTGGGTGGGACAGGGGGAGTGCAAAGAGATGCTGCCTAACTGCAGAGATTTCCCCACGGGGCTTTCCAGCAGCTCTGCTGGGGATTTGGCTTCCCCCTCAGAGGGGGATGGGCAGCCCTCTGCTCTGCTCCATCCTGTTCTTGCAATCGCTACCCAGATGTTGCACTCTCAGCGAGACATGATGTGCCCAAAGCATGTCCTTCAGAGCCTCGGGTCATTTCTTGTCACAGAAGATGGTCTTGTTCACTGCTAGCAATAACAACATGCTCATGGCATTTAGATCTATGTCTAAAAAAAAAAATTAATTTCCCCAGAAATACTCATGCGCTGCCGAGCACTGCCTGTGCAGAGGGGAGGGCTCCAGTACCCTGCTGCGCACCAGGGCTGGGAGAAAGGCCATGGGGAATTAAAACCTGTTGGCTGAGTACTTTCAGTTACATACAGCTGGAGGATTTTTGCTTTTTATTCTCTTTGGCCTGCTCATTAGTGAGGATGGGAGGAAACGATGGGGCCATGATACTTTCACTCCAAGCATCAGGGACTCCAGGATGCTTTCTCATTGGCCAGCCTAAGAGTTAGGGATTTAAATGTAAAAATATCAGGCACATCCAGTCTCCAGTGTTGCTGGAAGTGCAATCAGAGAAATCCTTATGAAGAAAAGCAGAAGAGGAATTCTGCTCACTGAATATGGCCTTTCATTTTGAACCCAGGCGCTTTCACACACTGTTGTTAGGTGCCGGTGCCTTCATTAGCTAATGCACTTTCAACAGATCTGACTATATTTTATTAATGGGTGAATTGCTCTTCTCCCAGGTGGTTCTTCTAAATAATTTAAGTCTGCTCCAATCAGAAAGCCTGGCCTTTATGAATATTATGCCTCTCTTCTAAGGGATCCCCAAAATTTGTGCTCAGTGATGTGCTTCTCTGCATGGGAAATAACAGAACACTGCCACCTGATGGAAATCTTGATTTTATGCAAGAAATTAGAAAGTAAGTCTAGAAAGCTTCAGAGCTCTTTTTCACAGAAAATACTTCCACTTTTGGGCAAGATGGGCAATCAATATTATGAACTATGTTGCATATTACTTACCGAAAACCACATTTACATGTTTTTAGCATAAATTGAACAGAATATTGCACATCTTCTAAACCAGGTGGAATTCAGTATAGAAGTAAAATGGTCTCGGCCCGTTGCTGTTCCCCACAGGCAATGAAGGGTTTACATTTTCAAATACTCATACGCTGAAGTACAAATAACAGGGGACTGTGGGGGTGTGCACCTTTTTTTCTAGAGAACAAATAGTCTGGACTAATATAAATACCATGAAATTAAGCTGTGTTAATTATAAAAATGTATCAATATTCTCGTTCAATTTTTTCCTGATTAAATAAATTGAAAGCAATTATTCCAAGTCACTTGAAATTCTTTCCAAAATGAAATATCTTAGCTTTTATATTTTTGAGTATTTTAAAATATGAATTTATGTACTTTTCACTGTCATTTAGAAGAAAGAGGTTTCATTCTGAAAAATGAAATACTTTTACTTTCTCTGTTTGTTCCTAAATTTTATTTTGATTCATCAGATGTGGGTTTGTGAGCTTCTTTACTTGACCTGAATATTCATTTGAGTGCCAGGTAAGGCTACGAGCTGCTGTGCGGATCGGCCCCGGGAGCGCCCTGCCGCTTTAAGAGACTTATCTGCATGTCCCCGCCCCGGCCCCTCAGACCCCGCCCCCGAGCGCCACTCCCAGCGCTGTACCGC
>NW_008796221.1:3316149-3377781 GCF_000699145.1 Aptenodytes forsteri | reverse complement strand
GGGCGGAGTCGGGAGTGAGGGCGGATACCTTTGTGGCTGTGGAAACCGCCAGCTGTCGGAGCGTCGCTTCCCGCCTTTTGGGAAGCACTGAGGGCTTCAGAAATACTTTCAGGAGCATCCTCTACTGCAGTTACAGGGTGATCGGCCCGTGAGATGCCTGTAGCAACTGTGCTATGCAGTCCCATTACAATTAAAAAATCTTACCCTCCAGAACGACCTCTGAGATGTTGCCTGTTCACAGGAAGTGGCCAAAGGGGATGGTTATGGAACAAGACTCCTCATAAACTCCTGTGGGTGTCTAATATATGTCATTAAGTGGTTTGAGAGCCCCGTGTGAAGGGTTGAAAGTTTGTGCAGTTAGAGGCAGCCTTAGGTGAGGCTGATGTGAAAACAGGTGTAATGATCAGCTGAGGTTGCAGAGCAGGTAAGCGGCAGAGCAACTTCTACCTCTTGTTCCAGTCAGTGCGCTCCATGTCCCCTTCAGTCATGTTCCTGTTTTGGTTAACTGGTGACTGTAACTGTGTGTTCGTCTGTGTGTGGTTGAATGCTTATTTTTCTTCAAAGGTAGACTTCAACTTCTAAAACTAAGGGTTTTTTTCTCTTTCTAGAGAAGCCGTTTTGATCAAATTCATCATGGTCTCCAGGGAATTTGTGCAGTGTCACAAAGGACCTATGCTGATCAAGGTAATTAATTGTGAAGAATTTTTTTGGACAAAAAAAACAACACAAAAAACCCTCAAAAACCAAAGCAGTGCTTCAAACTCAGAAATCAGTCTTCCAAGTGACAGGGGAATCCATGTCAGCATGGAGATTTAGATGAAAAATAGTGGCTTATTTGTCCTATTTGATATCAAGCTAAAGCTCTAAATAGAAGTTGAACTTTATATAACATAAAAGCAGTGATGGTAATTAATATTCCAAAGGAGGTTGTGGTTATGAGATATGAATTAGGTGCAAAGTTCATAACTTCTGCATTTGTAATTGATAGAGGTTGCATAGATGTCTATTTCAGCCATATTTTCTCCTTTATAAACTACTGATTTTATGGCATTCAGTAAGCTTTTATCTTTTGCACTAAACATCAATAGAAGCTACGTTGGAAAAATGTTATAGTAAACTATCCAGACATCTTGGGTTAAGTTCTTAAAGGATTTATAGCAGGATGGATGGGTCAGACAGAATTCAGTTGCCTCATTTCATTTTACATTATTTTCCCTGTAAAATTTAAGACTGGTTGTTTTTATTGCAGAGTGAATACCTCCACGCAACCATTCCTTTTGTCCAGAAAGTTACTCTCAGAAGTGAGGTGTAACTTACTTACCTAAACCCAGTTTATTAAGTTGCATCATTTTTAATAGCCATTTTGCTTTTTTAAAAAAAATATTTTGAAACATGAATTATTTCAGAAATTATAAACTGGTATTCCTGCAGTGAAATGTTAATTGCTGAAACAAAAATAAGTCAAATGTTCTCTGTTTCAGTTGATGCCGATGTCACAGTTATTGGCTCTGGTCCTGGAGGGTATGTTGCTGCTATCAAAGCAGCTCAGCTTGGATTTAAGGTAAGATGAGACCTTGCTCAGATAGCAGAATATTCATCCAGATGAACTTGGAAATTGTTTGTGTGATACTGAAAAACCGAAATTCTTCTGTCACATCTTGGGCCACCAGATGCTGTTGACATGTTGGTAATCTTTCTTTACCTTGCTTACCCAGATTATACAGAAGTTGAAATGGAGATGTGACGGTATTACTGTCTATAGCACTGCTAGGCTACTGACAAAGCTGCTCAGGACAGCTTGGTTTTCATTGGAAGTGATAACTGAGATGGGCTTATACTCTTGTGAAGAGAAGGTGAGAAAAGAATGCTAGGAAGGAATTTTCCTCCCCAAAAAAAAAGGGGGGAAAAAAAAATTGTGACAGTGACAAAAAGGCCACTGAAAAACTGGCCTGAAGAACAGACTGAGGGAACTCAAAAGAGGAAAAAATAATATTCAACTGATGTGGTTTTTGAATGTGAGTAGAGGAATTTGATTGCCATGTGAGAATTTTAGAGGCAAAAATATCTGTAGAAATACTGTAGTATCTAATTTACATTTATTTATGTTCATCTTTGTTGTTCTGTCTGTTGTCTTTGAATGCCTTTTGAAGAGGCAACTTTTATCTGATGTGTACTAATGACGTGTCATTTAATTGAGTATTTGAGAGTTATATGTGCATAATGCATTTCAGACTTTCTAAACTTAGGAAAATACAGAGTGTGACTTCAGCAGGTTATTTTTTTACCCTCACTCCTTAATATGAGACCAACTTACTCTCTTGGCACTGCATTATTCTTCTCTTAATTATTTTGAAATCTGAGAAGGCAGTGCTAGCAGTCTTGAGCATGTTCCTGCTGGCTGATATGTCCCAATGCTTCTGAATTATGACATCTGGACTTCATGACAAAAATGAGTTGATTAGACCACCTGGTAAGGACAGGAGCTCCTGTTGATGAATGGAGTTCCAGTAAAACACTGGAATGGGGGCCCAGATAGCGTGTGGTCTTCACCCTTGGATATTTTCAGAACTTGGCTGTACAAGGCCCTAAGCCACCTGATACATCTTTGATGTTGACTGTGTTTGGTGCAGAAGGTTTGAGTAGATGGCTTCCAGAGGAGGTCCCTTCAACCTAAACTTTTCTGTAATTCTGAGTGTTGTCCCTCATTGCTCATTACTCCCACAGCGGGGTTTCAGTGATGTCTTTTTGGGTATCTTTCAGCCTTCTAATGTTTAACTGTACCAAAATATAAATGAGATTCCATTAAGAAGTTTTACATCTGCCTGTGACCTAGTGCAGATAACTGAGTTGTCTTTATCTATATTTGTGAAATTTTTTGTCTTAATAAATACTCTTGCTTTTAGATGTATGTTGTTACTGAGCTATTTGTACCTGAGAAAAAAAGTGCTCAGTGCTACAGGTTTTAATTGAGATTGAGGCCTTCTGCCATGTAAGTTCATGTTTGTTTATTCTAGAGCTATTTTTTGTGGCTATATGCCCACTTTTCTTGGAGCAACACTGTGCTCAGGTCCTTCCTATCTGTGATTAACAATAGGATACCATATACAAAGAGGTTAAAGTGCCCTGGATTGTGTTTTTCATCATGGCAAAAAATAACTTTGTTATACTGCTTTACAGCTAGTGGGAGTGGGCGAAATATTTGGACATGTTTGCATGTGTCACCTGTAGCACTGAATAAACATGAAGAATGTTTATGCTGTCCTTGAGGAATGTAAGGAGATGTTTTTGTGAGACGGGCAAAAAGATGGATCTTATAGTGACACCATTCATGGAAGAACCTGAGTGTGCTCTACTGAACTACTGAACTTTAACCTTCAATTTTAGTGCTACGTGTGCTAGCACAAGCGTTAAGTCCTTGTATTACCACCACAGCATCTCACGTTATTGTCAACAGTGTTCTCTGGGCATTGGCTTTTCAACAGCTTTGCTTGGCCTTGTCGGTGAAGTTGATGTAAAGTGGATGAGGCAGAACCTCCTTATGAGGTAAAGGTAGGAGCAGTCTGGTGCTGTTTGATCCATAGTGCAGCTCTTAAAGCCCTTGGATCATTTTTCATGCGTTCATGTGCTTAAAACAGGAGGAAGGGTAGATTGAGACATGCTGATCCCCTATGTGTTTCTGCGATTTGGTATGGTAAATCCTGCTCTTCATGTTACCATCACCTCTACTTTAGCACAAAAGCAGCAATTTAAAAGAAATGATGAAAGGCTTTCCCCTGGGTAGTCACTTCTATCAGCAGATTGGAGCTCTTAGAGTATAAACCAAGGAACTATTATTTTGAACATGTGTGCACCTTGCGAAGAAGGAGATTCCAATTCTTTTGCTTCTATAAAAAAGGTTTACGATACTCTCTTCCCCTCCAAGTGATCTGTTTTTACCTAAACAAGTTTACCTGAAGTTTTGTCAGTTGTTGTTTTTTTTTCCCTTTGCACACTTTGATGTTGGCAAGTTGATGAGAAGGAGATGAAATATTTTCCATCCCTGTTGGTATTGACCTTATTTTTGCTTGGCTCTGCTTTACTTGATTTTTATTCTTTCTTTCTTTATACATATTGGCACAACTTTATAGCAATGGGTCTTGCAGGATAGTGTGTTTAGAGAGGGAAATGTTGTTTGTAGTTTGGGGGTTTTGTTTTGTTTTCTTTAAAGAAAAGATTACTTCATGAAATTTGAACATCTATTGGTTCATTTGTCTGTTGTTTGCTTGCGATTACTTGTTTTTAGGAATCTTTTTCATGATGTACCTTTTTTGCTTTTTGCAGGGTTGTTTTTTTTTTTAATTGTAAGGGCAACATCTTTCACAGAATTGAGTGGTGTATTTAATTGAGGCAACTTTGTGGATTTTTGAAGCAGAACAACAGCACTTAAACTTGTATGAAAGTATAAATGGTGCAGTGGGGAATGTGGCTCTCCTCTGGTAGAGAACTTGGTTGCAAAGAGCCATTTTGTGTTTTTTAAGTTAGGAAAAAAATGAGGGAGGGGAAATCTGAGCCACAGAATAAATCTAGGAATGAAGTTAATGAGACACTTGTAGAGGAAGAGTTATTAGGTAAATGCCTGGTCTTCGTCATCAATTCTAATTTGTCAGATACCCTGTAAGGAAATGGTGGCATAGTATTGCTAAAAAGTTCTTTTTTCCTCTGCTTCTTCCTCAGACTGTCTGTGTAGAAAAAAATGAAACCTTAGGTGGAACGTGTTTGAATGTGGGATGTATTCCGTCCAAGGTAAGTGTACATAGTTTGTCATAACTTCATTAAAAACAACAGATATTATATGTATCACTTGAGAAACTCCTCCTTAATCTTTTTCCAAGATTGACGTACTTTCTTTAAAAATTGAAATTGCAATCCAGATAAGCTGAGGATCCAAATAAGTAACACAAAGGGTTAAAATTTTATTTGCTGAACAGAAGTGTTTTGTTTGCAAACTGTTTTGTGGGCTTTCCCAAAAGAAAGAGAGGAAGAGAATGAAAACCAGAGGTGCATACAGATGTATCTTCTCACTCTGAGCTGTTCAGTCTGTGTTGTAACCAGTAACTGACTACAGTGTTGACTGTTTCAGATGGTTGTACCTCTTGTAGTCTGCCATGTGAAGTCCTTGATCACCTCATATCGGTTTGTTCAAAATAAACCTTTAGTTTTGTCCAAGATGATGTTCTTACGTTAAAGGAATGCTGAACTGTGTCACTAGGGGTAGAGAAAGTAAATCTAAGTTAGAGGGAAAGGGGCACCCCTGAAAAATCATGAACTCTGGTTTTGGTTGGATGCACCATGCTCTGAAGATAGCTGTCTCTCTCCATTGACTGTGGAAAAAGCCTAGTTGATTAGCTCTTGGAATACTAGTCTAAGCTAAAATTGTATTCTTGCCAGCCCCAAAAGATGGCCTTGAGAGTGGGGCTGGTAGTCCTTGTGTGGAGTAGTGCAGGTGGGGAGGGAAAAGGGGGAGTACAAGGCATGCACTCTGAAAGAAAGGAGAAAGAAGTTCGGAAGAACCTAGTATTTGGTGTTGTGAGTCCAGTTTTAAGTAATTTCAGAACTAGGGCCTTGTAAGAACAGTGCTATTGCTAGATAGACTAGATTAGACTAATTAGGCAGACTCATTAGCACCCAGCAGGTAAAGGAAGACACTGGTAATGCCAGGTTTGTAACAGTTATAGTAACAGACATAATTTTCTTACCAAGATCCCTCCTAACTATATTGCTATTTCTAATCTGTTTGCTCAGAGAGGTTCCATTAGCATGGTAGGAGAAAATACAGTATAAATACAAAGTTTTTTTTAATTACATACTAATTTTCCTAAACATTTTACTAATAAATTCTGATGAAGTTCAGAATATCTTAATATACTGAGGAAAAACTAAAAAATGAGGTGAAAACCAAGATCCCTCCTAACTATATTGCTATTTCTAATCTGTTTGCTCAGAGAGGTTCCATTAGCATGGTAGGAGAAAATACAGTATAAATACAAAGTTTTTTTTAATTACATACTAATTTTCCTAAACATTTTACTAATAAATTCTGATGAAGTTCAGAATATCTTAATATACTGAGGAAAAACTAAAAAATGAGGTGTAGATTAACACAGTGTTACTTTGAAAGTTTGGAACTCTGCTAGGATCTATTCAGCTTTTCTTGTTAGGTCTTTTTATTACACTTTGAAGCTCTTAAAGAAAAAAAAAACAAACACAAAACCAAACAAACAAAAAACCCCAAACAAACAAACCTCCCCCAAAAACCCCAAACCAAACAAAAAAACCCACCTTCTGAACCCATGGCTAAACTCAGATGCTATCCAGAATTTTTTTTGAGTGGCAATAAATATCTTACAAAGTGGATACGTAGGCTGCATACACTGAGGCAATAACAAACTATTTGAAAATTCCTTTCCAAAAAGACATCCAAAATAATACACTGGGCATGGAATTTTTTTCTTTTTTAATTGCTGAAGTCTTAGGTGGTGGCTGTGTCTTAAATAATGTTGGATGTTACGGATTCAGGATTGTGACAGTTATGTGAAATGGGCAAATGAATTTTAAAGAGAGTTGATAAGACTTATTAATAAAAATGGAATTATCTTATTCTGACAGTATTAGTTTTACTCAAGCGTGTATATATACGGCAGGTATCTCAATGTGCTTTGAATGTTTTACTGTGTCTGCTTTCAGTCTGAGCAGACTTGCGCTGTTGTCCTTGAAAAGATACTGATAATCTCATGTTTGGGATGGCTATAGTGAAAGACACAATTTTTCTTACCAAGATCCCTCCCTAACTATATTGCTGTTTCTAATCAAAATACAGTTCTAGAGGTTTTGCATTTCAAGCTGCTGATTTATAAACATTGTTATAAAAATTATTCTAACTTTAATATTGAATTCTGAATGTCAGTGACGTGAGCAAGCTCTAAGCCATCTAGCTTCAGCTCAACTAGCTATGCAGTTGTAGTAACTTTAGCACAATTCCTCAACTACAAAATTTAACTCACATGTCTACACGGGCTAAAATTTTAACAGGGACTTCAGTATAGATTTTCCTCATCCAGTTTTTCTGTATCCTCTTTTTGTTGACAAGTAATCTCTTGTCTAGGTAATACGGAAATTCTCCTGTGAGTCAGTCAGAATCATCTTTCTTTCCTCTACTTAGTCTGTTCCTATTTTTTTAATCCTCATGGAGTCATTCCCAATTTCTCTGGTGAAATGAGCAAAAAGGATAGGTGTGAATTTAACTATTTTCTATTTTTATGTTAAATATGTAACTTTGTAAAACACTTCAGTAAGAGCTACTGTGTACAATTTCTGTGTTTGAAATACACCTTTTTAAATACGTACGTCAGACTTTTTCTTAGTAATGAGAATGTTTTGCAAATAACATCAGATTTTTTTTTTCCTGATAATATAATAATTAATTCAATCGTGAATGTATGTCCCAGTTCACATTTCTGTGTGTGTATTTTAGGCCTTGCTGAACAACTCACATCTGTATCACTTGGCCCATGGAAAAGATTTCGCTAATAGAGGAATTGAAAGTGAGTGTGAAGAGCAACTTGTCAGTGCCTGTTAACATAAATGGTTTCCATCAACAAGCAAATTTAATTATTCAGATCTGACTACTAGAGTTTTCTGGTCAGAAAACTTTTTAGACTTAAATAATACCCTTTATCTGTCAGTTGGAGGGTTAGGGATGCGTCTGCTCCTTGAACCCTGAATCCTGGATAGATAAATTATATTTGAGAAGTGTAATACTGCTTTTTTAACATAGCAGTTGTTGAATGTAACCTTTAGTAGGGCCATTCAACACATCTTACTGCATCAGAGCTGTTAATTGTGTTTAGGTTAGCTCCTTTAAAAAAACACTGCAGTGCTTGATAGAAGGTTTTTTAACCTTAGTTACAGGAATCCGTTTGAATCTAGAGAAGATGATGGAACAGAAGAGTGGTGCAGTGAAGGCCTTAACAGGTGGAATTGCTCATTTATTTAAACAAAACAAGGTTAGTTTGGATTATATACTGAGGCATATCCATGATTTTTTCTGATCTGAATTTCTTGCTTTTTACATTTGCATATTCTTGCCATATAAATTAATTCAAGTGACTGCCCTTGCTGAGTCAGAATTTGCATGCTTCTCTTCTTGGAAATTTTTAAATGAACAGTTCCTTCATTCTTAATCTACTTAAAAGGCTAGTATACAATTACTTTATTTGTACCAGATGGTGATGCAAAGGTATGTGTTAGCAGCTTCTCTAAAGCACTAGTGAGATTCAGATTAAATGTAGCATAACTTACGTAAGTAATTTGAATCTGAATTTACTGTGTTCTGATTACTAAAGGTTGTGCATGTATCTGGGTTTGGAAAAATAACTGGCAAAAACCAAGTCACTGCAACCAAAGAAGATGGCAGCACACAAGTTATCAATACAAAGAACGTACTTATAGCCACAGGCTCAGAAGTTGCTCCCTTCCCTGGAATTACTGTATGTATTTGAAATCTTAATGGTACTTTTTTTCAATGTGTTATATCCATGTAAATTAATGTGTAATAACTTTTTGCATCTGACTGCACTTCACCTTCTGTGAAGTGCTTTATACATAATGTATAAAAGAGACTGTAAACCTCCCTTTGTGGATTTCGTTGTCATTAGATTGATGAAGATAATATCGTGTCATCCACTGGTGCGCTGTCACTGAAAAAAGTTCCTGAAAAGATGGTTGTCATTGGTGCAGGAGTCATTGGTGTGGAACTGGTGAGAGGATATTTAAACCACTTGGTCTTTAATTTATAAAGGAACATGGTGTTATTTTTTGTGTTACATTTGATTGTGTTGCTGTGATTTGACAGATGTTTGGTTGAGTGAGTTGTAATGAAACTGTTCAGACTTCATAGTCTGCTAGCTCCCTTTTCTACCAGAAAAGCTGGGATAAATGTTTGTAGGATCAGTACTCCTGCAGCTGGTTAGCTAAGCAGAGAAATGAGAGAGGAACATATAGGGCCTCACATACAGTTGGGTTTTTTTTTGGGGGGGGTGGGGGGTGTTTAACTTTCGCTGAGGTTTATACCTGCTCTATATATAGATGAGAGAACTTCCTTTTTTAAGGGAAGTTCATTTTAAGCCAGTATAAATTTTTGTGTGTAGCAGTTAATCCCAAGAAATTTTTATGTGATAGGATTGTACATGTTCTATCTAACAACCAATGGAGCGGAGACTTTGTTAGTTCATCTTTGTCTGAGTCCTTTTGCCTCAGACCTACGTGGTTCAAAAAGAATGTATATTTGTTGGTCTTAGAACTGCTTGAAAATGTAAACATCTGCCTAGTGGTTGCTTAGTCTGCTGACCATTAAGCAGGGAAAGAGTAAGTGAAGTGAAATATTGTGTTGGATGGATGTGGGTAACTGCAGGTAAATAGGGTGTATATGGGTTTTGTTGGTGAAGCTGATGATAGCGGTTATGGTTATAAATACATACAGAAGCAGCAGTGGTTCCATTTTATTGCATAAAATTTCCTAATGTGGTATTTTTTTGATTTAGTTTGTAGTGGTATTAGAACACCACAAGCAATTTCCTTTGGGTTTTCTGAGCTACATTTAGATTCTTTGATTTTGAATTTTTCTATACCTACAACCTAAAACATACCTAATTTATACTTAATTATTTTGTTAGCTATTTCTTTAAAAGCTTAATTCTGTGAATTCAATCATTGAAGTTTTGGGTATGCAAACAAGTAGTGATAAATCCATTTTTTGTGGAAAAGCTGGGGAAAGTTGGACTTGCTTTATTTTACACTGTAACATCTGTAAAAACTGATCACTTTGCTGTTACATGTTGTCCTGCTTTTGAAAAGTTTACAGTCTGTGGTAAATATAGAGTAAAGAAATCTGAAGTTTACTTTTCAAAAACTCCTTTTACCTATATTGTTGTGACTGCAGGGTTCAGTTTGGCAGCGCCTCGGTGCAGATGTGACAGCTGTTGAGTTCATGGGCCATGTTGGTGGAATGGGAATTGACATGGAGATCTCTAAAAACTTCCAACGTATTCTTCAGAAACAGGGACTTAAGTTTAAACTGAACACCAAAGTTACTGGTGCTACCAAGAAACCAGATGGAAAAATTGATGTAGCGTAAGTGTTTAATATAAAACTAGAGGAATGCCATATATATTCTTCCTCCCAATCCATCAAACCTAGTTAAAAATACAATCTGATATTATTTTTTAAATGTAGCAAATTGGATTTAGGATGAAATGTAATTCTTTAGGATGAAATGTAATTCTTTAGTGAAATTTAATTTTTATCCTGTATTGTAACTTACAGAGCTCATAATTTTGGGTTTATTGAGTCCTAGATTGCTTATACAGGAGAGGTTCCATTGACTTGAGTTGAAGGTGTGCTAGTATAAAACCAGTGCTGTTATAGTGAGATCAGTAATAAAACCAGAACTCTAAATCATTCTTTTCATGGAAGATCTGGTATAATCTTCTGGTATAATTAACATAAATACCATGGTTGTTCATACAGTCATTTTCAAGCCATTAATTCTTGGCTCCTTACTGAAGGGGTTATTTTGTCCATACCTCCTCTTGTCTCAAAATAAGCGCGGCAGAGATTTTATTGCTTTTGAGCAGAAATAAATGAAACTACCCCAGAGTGTCTTTTAATGGCCACACTCAAGCCCTTTGAAGACTTACAGATGAACAGCTAGTATAGAAACACATAAAGCAAATTTGTTTTGTAAAAGTCCATATGTATACGCTACTTCGGTTCTCTTTCTTGTTAACGTATTCTCTATGCAGAAACTGTAGCTTGAGTTTTAAGAAAATGCTTAATGTTACTTAACAAAAGTAAGCTTAAATGTGTTTTCACTGGAATCTTAATATGGTGACTTGTATTTGCTGTATCGCCATACCTCGGGATAGTCTGTCCTCCACCATTGTAAAGGTCCTAGATTTGGGCTTCTTTACGTACCATGCTGATGCTGGTTGGATCTCTCATGTAGTCTGTTTCTACAATTTAGGGTTTCATTTTGGTTCAGGAATATGCTTTTGAAACACACTTCCTACTTACCCTCACTTAGCATGCTTTGGTTCTTGCACTCCCAGAGCACGTGAACTGAACTTGTTCTGGGTGCGATTAAACACAAAGTTGCTCTTGAGGGATGCACCTGATGCAGGGCAGCTGCTAACAGGTGTTTGGTTCTTGGGCCAGAAGAAAGCTTGCTCAGAATACATGGCCCTACCCCACCCCAAAATATATGTCGTTTGGATGTTGAGTACTCAGCACTAATTATTTTGCTGTACAGATTTGATCCCATCAGGTCATGCTACTTGCTAGTGGATATATATACCCTGAATTTCTGTATCTAAGCGTTGTTAACAAATGTAGTAAGAGTTACTGTCCCTTCTTCCCTCTTCTATTCCTCAACTCTTGCAAGGAAGAAGCGTGGGGTAGGCTGTGTGCAAGTGTTCTGGATGCCAGATCCAGCCAGTAGGTCACCATCTGGATCACATTAGTTACTAGTCAGAGAAATACAATGCTGAAAGTTTACAGCTTAGCATTTTTCCTACTTCTTTTTCTCTAGTGTTGAAGCTGCTGCTGGTGGCAAGGCAGAAGTAATAACTTGTGATGTGCTCCTAGTTTGCATCGGTAGGCGTCCTTTTACAAAAAATCTAGGTCTTGAGGATATTGGAATTGAACTTGATAAGAGGGGGAGAATCCCAGTCAATAACAGATTCCAAACCAAAATTCCAAAGTAAGTAAGACTAAGTATTTTTTTTTTTTAAGCAGAACTCTTATTTTTAAAAGCTTAACCTACTAAAGCACTTTTTTTGTTTTTAATTGCAGAATATAGCTTTCTTTTCTGAAAGGAGAACTCAAGATTTCGGTTTATTTCAGGAACTAAAGATTTTTAGTCAACCTTTGAAGTTTTGTAATTTAAAAGTCACTGTGTATATTTCATGTCACTAGTACTTCTTGAAGGGTGGTCATTCTGTCGAAACTGCTCTCTTATACTTTTTCTTTTGAAATTTAGTATTTTAATCTGTTTTGATTAGAGTCTTCAGCAATGTTTCAAACTGGCTATTATATAAGGTAGCCTAGGTGTGCTAGGATGTTTTTAAACAGTGTCTTATTCTGTTTCATTGGTCTGATAGCATCTATGCTATTGGTGATGTAGTTGCTGGACCTATGCTGGCCCACAAAGCTGAGGATGAAGGCATTCTTTGTGTAGAAGGGATGGCTGGGGGAGCAGTTCACATCGACTATAACTGCGTACCCTCTGTGATATACACTCACCCTGAAGTGGCCTGGGTTGGCAAATCAGAAGAACAGCTGAAAGAAGAGGTACTGTTTGTTTTCTTCTCAGACAAAACTGTTTTTCCATCTTGGGCATGGTTTCATCGTCTAGCAGTTTATCTAGCTACTTTTTCCAGGAGAATTTCTGTATCTGAATTTATTGCTTAGAGTGTATGATTGAATGATTCCCTCCTGCACACCACTGTCTTTAATGGGTCTCTTTAATGACTTCTATTTAATGACTTCTATTCTGTGAAGTTAATATTCTTCATTTGCTAATTAATCTTTTTTTAATACCCCTTTATACCCCTTTTGGTGATTGCTGTGTCTCTTATGTGTTTTTTATTTTTGTGTTGCTTCTGTTCTTGTACTTACCAAATTGTCTGTATGGTTACATTGTTCTTGTTGGTCATTAACTCAGTAACACATACCTGTTTTGTAGGGTATAGAATACAAAATCGGAAAATTTCCATTTGCTGCGAACAGTAGAGCAAAGACAAATGCTGACACAGATGGCATGGTGAAAATACTTAGTCAAAAATCAACAGACAGGTTGTTGGGTGCTCACATTCTAGGCGCGGTAAGTATTGTAAATTGTGCTGCTGCCTTAGCCTTGTAAGGGTCTTTTATTAGTGTTGCACAGTTGCAAAGTAGTCATCAAGTTAGGAGAAGTGGTGCTTGTAAAAAAGGAAGGAAGATTTGGGGAGGTTTCAGCAGTGATAATGTACAGTGTAGCTTTGAGAATGTGGATATTATCTGACTGGTATCTTGTTGTGGGAAAATGCCCGGATTTTGCACAACTCTCTGTAATGACAGGACAAATACTCTTACTAAGAATTATGTTTAGATTTATACTAGGCTTGAGCACAGTCACCAAATAGATTAAGTACTTACGACTTATATTAGAACACAGCTGAAGCGCTAGTTATAATACAACTTTTCTTTTTAGCAAAAGATGCTTATTTACAAGCTGTTAGTCATTCAGGAGAACCTAGACAACTGCATAAAGGTTTGTGCTAATTACAAATACCATTAAATTACAGGGTGCTGGCGAAATGGTTAACGAAGCTGCCCTTGCTATGGAATATGGAGCATCATGTGAAGATGTAGCCAGAGTTTGCCATGCCCATCCAGTAAGTTTTTTTCTAAACGGGCTGTTGAACACCAGAGTTACACAGACATGCTATAATTACTTGTAACTGTTAATGACTTGTACCTTTTTGTGTTTGCTCTCTACAGACAGTGTCAGAAGCCTTCAGGGAAGCAAACCTAGCAGCATCTTTTGGCAAAGCTATCAACTTCTAAAATGAAAGAGCAGATCTTTGTACATGTATAGGACATCCTGGAAGATGGACTGTGGGCCCTTATGGAAGGCTGTCTGAGGATTTTAGGACTGAATTAAGTGAATCTCTTCATTTTAAACATCAAATGTTTAAACAAGTAGAGTTTGGAACAAGTGGAATTATCCAGTCTCTGTAAATTAAATACTTAAAATTAAATGTTTATTTACATGATGAATGTTGCAGAAAAACAGCCTGACAGAATTCTTCTCTTTTTCAAAACCAAACATTTCGCTGCTGCATGGGATTATCAGGTGTGCTGGTCAAAACTCTGAATAAGTGTCCAGCATACCTGCTGTTTTCTTATTTGAAGTAGTGATAGACTAAACCAGTTGAATGCTGGTACTTACAATGCCACTGGCACTTAACATGCCACTGTCACTTCCGCACAAAAATGTGTTTCCTTCTGAAAGGATTAACTTTAGTATTTAACCTACTTCTTGCATACAAGTACCAAAACTTGTTTTGACCTAGTAGTGTTAGGACGTTGGGAGAAGAGGGGCTTGTATAGTTAATTAAAACTATATTGACTTTTTAAAGAGAAAATTACTGTGTGTGTGTGATTCTCCACACGCCATGTTTTCATATTGAAAACTCATCAGGGGAAAAATCGAGTGCTGATGGAGAAATGAAAGATTGAAGAAAAATTAATCTTACTGCTACTTAATCTTTTTTGTTTTTAAAGCTTCCATTGTCCAACGCTCTTAAACTTGAAACGCTAGAACTGGGTAGTGAAGCAGTGCTTGCTGTTAAGTGCTATGACATGAGGGTTTTTCTGCACCTTCCACACAAGGGCTGCAGTGTCAGCTCTCCACACAATTGAGACATACTTTCTTCTCCTGTTTTCTATTTTGTGCTCTCTTTCTGTCTCCTTTTGTAGCAAGAGAGCTTAATAAATATTTAATGTGTCTGGAGGGTCTTCTTGGGTTTTGTTTGCTGATGGGCCCTGTTACTTCTTTTAGTGTCTAGGTTGTCGAATATGTGAAGAAAGTCACAAACAAATGGCATCTTTGGAAGATCCCTAACATGTATATGGAATGTGCCCAATTCCAGTAGCTCATTTTAAGTTTTGTTTTGCAGGGTGCCTTTTTTTTTGGTGTGTGTGTGGTTGTTTGGGTTTTTTTGTTAGGCTCTTCTGCCTTGAAGAAAACCTTAATATCTGCTGGTATTGTGCATGTCCTTTTTCATTATGCCAATGACATGATAGATGAGAAATGTACATTCAGAAAATGGTGCAAAAGCTACTTGGTTTTGTGTGTAGATGAGATGGTTATACCTTTCTACCTTTCTTTAGAGCTTCTTATTCAAGTATTGATCCATTATCCATACTAAGTGATGGAAATATATGCCGTTACCATTTTATTAAGATATCAGTTAATCAACAAACACCAGTGATACTGTTCTGCATTTTGGTTTGGTTTTTTTAACTCCCGTTTTAAGTGTAGATGGGGTTAAATCATGACAGCTTATTAAGCTTATCACCAGGATATGAGATAATCCAGTTCATGGATATGCTGGGTTCAGTGAATTAATGTGGATCTGCTTTTGGGTGTTAGTAGGAAGCTACTGAAGGGAAAGCAAAGGTGAGACAACAGCGAGGGAAAAAAAACTTCATTCTTCCAATAGATCTTGGCATTTCAGAACCACTTCTACCTGCTGCAGGTAAATGCTATTAACTGTTAATCTTGTGCTTTGCAAGTTCTTCCTAGAAGCCCTGCTTTTTCAGAAACAGCTCTGTGTGTACCCCCTCCACCTCCCTTACTGCAGTTCAGCCTTGAGGTTCATCAGTTACAAATTCTCATATCTCATTTTGTTCATGTTAAATGAAGTTTGGAAAGTCAGGGAAACTTTAATCAAGAGTACTACTAAAATCATACTGGAGACTATAGTTTGCCGGACACTTGAAAATAAAATTCAAGGCCTTAAAATTGTTACTGTATTGTTACTTCTCACTGTCATTCCTGTTCTAGTTAAGTGTATGAAGAGTGTTTGTAAGGATAAAAATAAGATGAGCTACTGAGCCACCTGTCAATGATCTGATGGCAGTTAAGTCTGAATGTTGCAAAGTTTGCAAATTCTATTTGTAACAGCTGCTAAGTATACTGGCAGTGAACTGGTGTATGATGCTGGTATGGTAATCAATTCTGTGATGGATATTTTGCTCTAGCATTTGTAACCTACGGAGCTTAGGGGTAATTATTTATTTAAACATACTGCTCTTCGGTTTGCTTAGGTGGTGATATATTCTGCCATAGTTGTCCTGACTGACTTTTGATGATGTTAGTCAAGGTTAGGTAAGGTGCTGATCAAAGTATATATGCAGATGCATTCCTCAGGTCAGTTAGCAGTCAGGATGTGTAAATGCACGTTGCAGTTTTGGATGCTAATTTGTGTAGCTGATGAATGCTGTAAATGCATTTGTGCAGTACTGTACAATTGTCTGAAGGTGCACTGTTCTACAGATAACTCTTTGAGCTTAAGTATGGTGAACTGGATGTTATTTTTGCACTTTGAAAAAAGCCTTATTTGTGTTTTAAGTGCAAGCTGTTCTTAGGGAGCAAGTCTGTGTACAGCTCCTTAACTGATTCACATTAAGTGCCCTGTGAACTTTTGTAGTTCCTTTTCCAGAGAGGTTTGATCTTCCAAGCTTGGTTTATCACATAAATTTGGTGCTTAAAATGTAAACCACATTGACCCCTTCAGTGCTGACTTCCATTTCCACTTTGCATATCAAGTGTTGCATAATCAGTGATGTGAAACTAGTGTTAAGCCTAAATGGGTATCATGCAGAGGGTAAATAATCCTTTTTGAGTTACTGTGGTGCAAATGCTAGCTTAGCCACACAAGGATGGTATTTCTTCATTCACTTGTAATTTTGTTCTGAGTGACCATCCTATATTTCATAGTAATTGGAACCCTTATTTAGAATTACATAGTTGGAGCCAAGATTTTATTAGATCTCTAACCAGTTTAAAAACAAGACTTGCTAAAGGATTAATTGATGCACCATTTCAGCTACTGAAAATAGGAAGGAACTTAATGATTCATACTAGGTAGGTACAGTGATACAAAAGTACTGTTTATTTTCAACATCAAAAAGTTACTTGTCTTTGGTTCTGTGACTTGAAAGTCAATATAAAACCTGTTCACTTTATCAGGTCTTAGTGTAATGTCAAAAAGAACTAGCATAATACTTGTAAAATCCATCCTGAACACAAGCATTTCCTGCTCCCATTTATAAGCAAGTGCTATAAACAGCAACCTTCTGGCTGATTGTCTGTAAGAGGGAGCGAACTGTCTCTTCCAGCTCCACCAACTGCTTGGCTTTATCTTCCAGAACTTTTTGATTGTTTTCATATGTATTTTCCAAGTCTGTCAACAAAGGAAGGGGAAAAACAGCTTAATTAAGGGTGTTTTAATGCAGTAAAATGTAAATCATTATCATTACGGATAAACTACTACTCAAATTTATTTTTACTGAGGAAGGGAATCTGATTAGGAAAAAAAAGGTCTGGAATGGCACCTTTTATCTTCCAGAACTTTTTGATTGTTTTCATATGTATTTTCCAAGTCTGTCAACAAAGGAAGGGGAAAAACAGCTTAATTAAGGGTGTTTTAATGCAGTAAAATGTAAATCATTATCATTACGGATAAACTACTACTCAAATTTATTTTTACTGAGGAAGGGAATCTGATTAGGGAAAAAAAGGTCTGGAATGGCACCTTTTTGCTTTATGTCCCAGTGTTAAGGAAACAACAAGGAGTAATTTTCCGTAAGTGGAAATCCAAAAGTATACTTTGATTCATGTTGAAAATAAGTGTCATTCTTTGCTGTATGGTGGCTTTTACAGAACAGTGAAATGTTTTGGCTTGTTATGGTTAAGACTATTCAGTGAGTCTTTGTAACTGTGCAGGAGCAGCTAGGGGGAAGAATGAGTTCCTGGCCTGGCAAAAACAGAAGGAAAACTTAGCTCCCTCCCTGGTAGTTATGGGTGGATTGCCCCCTCCTGTTTCAATCAACTTTAATTGGCAATGGGAAATGTTAAATTAATCTGTAAACTGGAACTGATGTATCCTGATTACCTTTTGTTTTAATATCTTTCCAGGGTAGGGTGGGGGTAGTATTGTTTAAAGATATGGGAGTCTTGCTTTTGAATGGGTTAGTCCTCGTCCTAAGCATGGTAGCTTTCCTGTAGTGGTTCTTGGAGCAGTGATAGGTGCCATAACAGAAGTTTGTGTCTCACTGTAAATTTCAGCTTTTTTATAGAAATCTTTGATTCAGAAGACTATGTTGTGTCCATAAGAATAAGGAAAGCAGATTAAACCTCAGTAACAAAGGATTAACTTCCTTCCCCCCCCCCCCCTTACTGTTGATGAATAGTCGGTTTAACAGCATGACATTGCTCCATACTCTAAGATGATGACTTACCTCCTCAGAACAGCCTTACCTTTGAGCAGCTGGAGTTTGCTGTTTGCTTGAGCCAACAAGGCTTTAGCTTCATCTTGCAACATGCCGGCTTTCCTCCTAGCATCAGCTGACTCTTCTGTCTTCTTGGCAATGAGATCTTCCACTGTTTTATACTTGTCGTTCAGCTCGGTATTGAGGACCTGTTCCAGATTCAAGCACAAGATGGAGCTCATTCAAAAGACAATGCAGTGGGAGTTTGCATTTCCTCCCTCTATCTTTACTAATCCGGGTGTAAGGAGAGACTACACTGCTAGCTCAGTTAACAAAAGCAGAAACAGTGTTGGGGTATTTCCTACTGAATATTCAGGACTCTAAGAGCTGGGGTGGAGACTCATCAGTTGCCCTTTTGCAGATCTGTGGCTGTTTTACGGCTTTAATACCAACACTTGGCAAGGATTTATGGGATTCAGTTACACAATACTGTAACTAATGGGAGCCATGGCCCCTAGTACAGCTGGAAAGCTGCATATGGTAAGGAACTGGCACTGCTTCTGGTTGAATGTTTGCATTTGGGGAGGAATACCCTTGTTAGCCTCTCAGTAATGAGAACAGCTGCCTAGTTTGCGTAGGTGAAGGTGCTGGAGAAGTCATGAGGTTGGTTTCTCAGCTGTGCTTTTCTCTGCAAGGTTAAGATTAAGAAGTTCTATGACCCAACTGAATTCAACCAATAAACAAGTTAAGAAGCTGTAGCAGTACTGGAAGTCTCTTGTGTTTACTTGACAGCCACCTGAAATACTACTTAGTGTTTGGAAATAATTGATTTGATGGATAATACATCTCTCCTGGCAACAAATGCCTCTCTGGAGACTTGATGGGCTTACTGTAGACAACAGATTGGAGCAATGAAACTTCCTTTGGCAGATTTGTCAATTGTTTTGTTAATGAGCATTCTTTTGCTATTACGAAGGTGTGTCGCAGACATTGGGAGCGACGCTATATGGTCACAGAGCAAATTTTGCATCTCTGATATTTAGAAATTACTCTGGTTTTATATTGAGCTAATGATTTTTCTTGTCGTTTGATTCTGTATATGCCAAATTCTGGGTTGTTTGTCCTGAACCTATCATTGTCATAGAACCATAAATACTCTATGGAAGAGGAAAAAAGTTACCAGTTCTCCTGTGGCAGATAGTAAAGCTGAGGGACAGAAACCAATCTATGAAAGGCTGCCGGTATGACAGCATGACGGGTTTCCTGCGGCTATTTTAGAACATGAAAACTTCCCAATACTACTTTCTCTCTCTATCTGGTACCAAAGTAAGTAAAAAGCAGCTATCTTTGGTAAGTGCATTAAATATTTTTGGTGGGTTTTTTTGTCCCTGGTACTTGACCAATAAATGAAATGGATTCACACGTATTCACTAATGTTCCTTTAGCCAAACCTGGGGTGAGAGGTTTTTTTGGCTTTCCCTTAGCATCTTTCCTGAGCTTCTCACCTTTTTAACTTCTTCCGCATTTTGTTTTGCAGTAATAATTTTTTCTTCTATATTGTCCACGTTCTCTGAATTTGTGGCAGCCTTTTGCTTAAGGTCTTCAACACTCTTCTCTAGCTCAAACAGACGTAAGGTAGCATTGTTCAGTGTTTCTTCAGATGCTGCATTTTCAGATTCAATCTAAGAAAGAGGGACAACAGTTACATTTTCAAAAGACACTGAATATAATAGTTAAGCTTTCTGGATAAGCCCTGATCAGCTAATTAGTTCATGTCCATAGATCTGATGTAACAAAACTAAAACACTGGTTTTTTATAAGTGGCCAATTGCAGTCAAGGTGAAAGAGCCCACTGCTTGAAGATGGGGTACGTATGGGGCTGCAAAAGCATTAAGGAACATGGTTAAAAAATACCTGATTGTATTACATGTGCAAGAGTTGCCTAATCCACAGGCAAAACTGAAGTTTGACATTTGACTCCATGTAATAACGGACTTGTGAAGCTGCGTATCTTCTACGCTGGCCAAGCTTCACGGGTATAGATAGCACTATGGTCTCATGAGGGCTATGAGATGAAGTCTGAAAATACATTATCTAACAAGACTATAGCAATTACCACTTTAATCCAGCATTCATTTATTTTAGTCTCATGCTGCAGTGGTAGATGACACTGATAGCATGGCTATGCCAACACACTGCCAATGTGGTGACAGGTATGACTTTCCAGTGATCTTGGCACACCTGCTGTGTTAGAGGGCTATGGTCCTGCTCATTAACTTCAGTGGTGCAGGATATGGGATGAGAAAAGCCCTTTTTTTTTTTTTTAAAGAGCAAATGGTCCCCTAGCATCTGTCATACTAACTCAAAAGTTTATGTGAAGGCAAGAATGGTTTAGATTAATTTTAAGTGCAGTCTTTGATTTGCAGTACCAAAGAGCCTTCCCTAGATACTTATATCAGTTTCTAAATATCAGACTTCGTGCTGTTTCTAGATCTTAAGAAATACTCATGAAGAACTCACTGAGGTCAGCAGGTCTTGAGTTCCTTTAATATCTTCGTCAGCTTGTTTGATGGCTTTTTCAGCTGCATTTTGAGCTTTTTCAGCTTCTTCCAGTGCTGCTTTCACCATGTCTGCAGTGACCTTAACATCTGTTGCACCTTTGCTGTGGAGCAAGACTATGTTAACGCTAACAATGCTTTTACCTGGAACTGGAAAAAGAACTAGTCATACACTGCAAAGGGCCATTTTTGCCCCTTAGTGAAGGAATGAGAATCTGCATTGGGGTGAGTTTAAATTCTGCATTTTCTGATACAATGAAATTAAAGTCTCAGTCAAGCTCTTGATGATGGAAAACAGCTCATACAGAACAGCGTTGCATACCTTGCTTTTTTAGCTTCCTCCAGTAGCATTTCTGCTCTGGCAATGTCTCCAGCGCTCTGCTGCAGAATGACCTCAACATCAGAAAGGCTTTCTATACGCTCACGAATATCTTCTGTCAGGGCTTGCAGCTGCTGGGGAGTGCTTGGCATCTCCATGTTCAGCACTTCATTAGCCACCGCCTCAATGCTATCCAGGTCAGCGCTGTCTTCTAATAGATGGACACAAATGACAAAGATGTAAGTAAAAGCTTCCCCCCCATCAAGTCTCAGTACTCAAATTCTTGTCCAACTGCTCCCTTATGAAGGAAAATCATGGGAAAACTTCCTCCCCTGGACTTAAAGAAAATCAGGGTGTTAAAACTGCTTCCTTAGGGTGAAACTTCCCTCTCAGGAGAGGCCCAGCAGGCACATAGGCCCTGCTGGCATAGCTCTCGGAAGCCATTTGAAGATCTCGGTGATTAGCTACACTATGCTGGGGCTGTGGGGGGGAGATGCCAGCCCACAGGAAATGAAGCCAACAGCTGCACATATAAATGTATTTGTGCTAACAGTATACTTGGCCTTGTGCAAACAGAGAAGGAATGGGTTTGCCATGCTGCTGCTTGCTAGTGAACAAGGCCCTCACTTAACCTCTACCTGCTTTCTTACAGAGAGAGAAACTCAGTTGCTGACTTCCCTCCCCTTTAATAGTACTTTGTCTTTCTAGCCAGAACTTAGGAACACACTTGGCAAGCTACAGCAGTACAACAGCCTCAGCTGAAACGAACACAATAAGCATGCAACAGTTTGCTCTCACTTTCCTATTGTCTTGGTTTTCTCTTGGTTCCAGATTTCATCATACACACTGAGTCTGGCTGAAAGCAGGGGGATGACACACAACTATTGCATTACCCCTTAAGAAGATGATTCAGAGCTAAAGATAGTTTCCACAAATCCAGAATTAAAATTATTTAAATGTAAGGTTTTTACGCATTAGGAAGTCTCTAATCTGTTTAATAAGATTTCTCAGATCTTCATTGCTTCTGTCCACTTGTTCTTTTGTAGCATTGGTTTTGAGCAAAACTTCTTGCGCATTTTGTTTTGCTTCATCAGCTCTCTGTTTTGCCTCAGAAACCTAAAGAGGAAAATAGAAGGCTTGATTGTGTATTTGCTTATGCTTTAAGGCCTGCTTTAAAACAAAAATTCAGTTGGAGTCAGAGGTAATAGTAATGAGAAATGCTTTTTCTCATAAAACTCACAGAACACTCTTAAAAGCTGGCCATGATCCATACCACCAATGCTAGTTTAAACAACTCAGGCTAATGTTTAGAGTTACCCATGAAGTTTCACTTTAGCAAGCTCCTTTTCTGAGGATCTTTACAAGCATGATGAAGTTACACAACTGAAAAGTATTTTGAAGTAAGCCAGGCACATACTTTGTCAATTAGTGTCTAAACTTGTGTTACAACTAAAAGTGTGGGGTGTTTTGTGGTGTTTTTTTTAATATCTAACCATTGATTGGGCATATTACCATTCTGGAGAGTTGCTCAACTTCTGCTAATGCACTGAGGATGTCTCTGTCAAAATCCATGGCTTTCTGCCAGGCGTTGTGAGCTACGGTCACCAGCCCATCGCAGCCAGGTCCTCCACACTTCTTCTTTCCATCATCTGTTCGACAGTTTAAACCGCCACACTCGGACTCGGCACAAGAGGCTCCTGCGGGAGTGCCACACGTCTGCGGAGACAGATTAGACAAGGGAAACAGTCATGGCTTTATTTCCATCGCTGAGCTGTGAGGGGGGTGGAGTAGGACACTGCTCTACCATGACAGAAACACTATGTTGTTTCTGCCCCTTGCAGTAGCATCCCAAGTACCGCAGGGAAGGAAGCTGAAGTAGAGCTGCAAGCTGGAGGTGGTTCCTGCAGCGGGTCCATGCCAGTGACTTTAATCTTTCTTCTGTGCCCCCTGCACCCTCCCGCGTTTAACTTGGTTACAAATATGCAGCTCCCTGATGCTGAAGTAGCTGGAGGTTATGAGGGAAGCCTTGCCTCGCTTTCATCATGCACTTTTCCTGTACATCATCTTTCCCAGGAAAGCTGCCTTTAAGCTTTGGTTTCAAGCTGGAAGCTATTACTGTCTGTATGCCTTTTATTTGCAATCAGTCTTCACTACTGTTGGAGGAAAAAGTGGCCATCCCAAGAAGCTATTTTATAAGGAAGAAAGTGTTTGGTGCAGAGTAGTACCTTTTCCTTTGCTCTAATGCGCTAGAAATGTAATAGAAGCTGAAATGCTCCAAGTTGAACAGGAAACTTTTTTTCATCTCCCTTAAAAAGCTGTCCCATTCCCTTCTACCAAATGGTTGCTCTGATTTCATCTTTCCAGAACACTTTCCAATTTGTGAATTTGGCAAGGATGTGTTCCTATAGAAAATTTCAGGGTAGACTTTATTTTTTTTTTTTAAAAGCAAAACTATTTCAGTCAGCAACACCGCACTGAGAACTACCCACTACTTGGTCAATTGTTTGGACAATGAAATCACTCAGGAGTTGTTTTAGCCAGAGGGAAAATTCGAAAAATTGGAAAGTTCTTTTCCCTTTCCACCCCACCCCTTTTGCCAAATTATAGTCACTAACTGACATACTTTGCAGCCAAAAAAACCTCTCTGGGAAAACCTAGGAGCTGTGCCAAGTTAGCTGCAGCTGGCTCCTGTGAAGTGTAAATGAGTCCCTCTTACCTGTTTGGCATGCAACCCAGCAGTAGCTAGAAAGCAAAAAGATTTTTTTTTTTGGTGTCCCGTGATTACACCTCCAAGCAACTCAGTGTTTATGGCCTTGATAAACATCTACCCAAGACTTTCAGTCCTCAAAGAACAGTTAGGCAGGAATGTAGGGGAAGGGAAGCGAAACAAAAAGATGTCTCTTTTTTTCCCTCCCGTGAAAAAAGGAGGGCTGGGGGAGTCGGGAGGGATGACCGTAGTTGTAAAGGACAGGGAACAATTCAGCGTGTGAAGAACTCATCCTCGAACACAGGCCTGGCCTGCCCAGGGGAGTTAATGAGCAGTCCCCTGCAGCCTGCCTTCATGCAGGATTGTTCTCTCAATGCAGCTGGCCGACTTCAAAGCGAAACCGAGGGAACACCCAGCCTCTCCCAAGAAAAAGCCACCCTTGATCATATTTACAGATGAGCAGGCAGCTTCAACAGAAAAAAATACCCTTTTGACTTCAGCTCCCTGTAAGTTCTGCTTTGTCTCAAGCACGAGGATGGGAGCGTGGTGATGCTGAGGAGGGCGGCCCATTGGCACGAGTAGAAGCGCTGCCTGGCTGGGTGCTGCACAGGCATAGCGTGTACCCTACAGAGCTGCAAAAAGGACGAGAGTAGCCTAGAGAAAGAAAGCACATGAACTGAGGACAGGCTTAAGAGGATGGCTCTCAGTCCAGCAGACTCACTGCACTTTTCTGCATGTGGGAGCTCTGTCCACAGCAAAGGGCTTTGGGTTGGAGCCAGGGTGATGAAAAGATGGGTGCTCTGTCAGGGCTGGGAAGGGTAGAAGGGAGCGCAACGTGAAAGGCTGGTGCCTGAAAGCCAGCAGGTCTCAGAGTCCACCAATTAAACAGCTCTGTTCCAGCCCAGAAAATACGCTGTCATCCAAGAAATGTGCACTTTTCATGAACAAACTGTATCTCACACTATGAAGCTCTAAACAGTTCCTCCCCACCCGTCACTTCTTTACAAACCCGACTTTATTTTTGCTACAGGTTTTATACCAGCGATTCTCAGCCGCATACCTTCTCAGCCACTTTGGAAAGATCCAGGCTCTGCAGCTTGCCTGCGAGTTCATCCAGAAGGCGCGACTGCTCCTCTTGTTTAGCCTTGAACTGGGCCTCCTTCTCATTGATTAAGTCTTCCACTTCCTGCCGCGTTTGTGCTGACAGCTCCACGGTGCTATCGGGGTGAACAGTGGAGGCATTGACCCTCTCCTCTGCCTCCAGGGACATCTGGAAATACTTGGTGATACTATCCAAGGCTCCTGCAGAAATCAGACAGAGTTGCTCAGAAATCTGTTAAGTAACCCAAAGTATTTTATATTACGGAGGTTGGCAGATGACACATCAGGGTTAGCAATACGAGTATCAAGTTAAATGAAACGCTAGCCTTTGCAGCTATATTCAGTGCCATTGCAAGGATGACAGAGTTTGGCCTGTTGTGGGGAAAAAAAAAAAGTAGTTCATTTTCTTGCTTGGTTGACCGTGTGTCAAGTTTGCTGGATTTTGAAGTTAAGTCTTTCTCTGACCCTAGTGACTGAATTCTGCTTGCCCTGAAGGCAAAAGGAGATCCAGCCTTTTAGGTTTATAGGCAACAGCCTGTTTTCTAAGGATTCACTTATCCCATTAGTTCTTGTTGCTTGCCCTGGGATGTCTGGCTTATGGAGTCACTGCTTGGAAACTGGTCAGAGCTTCCCTAAAAAACAACTGCTTGATGAAAGAAGCTGATTTATGGAACTGTTAGTTTTGGATGACTCCCAGAGAGGCCTTGAGGAGGTGTGAGGGACCCCACGGGGGTGGCCACACTCTGCACCTCTGGGCAGCTTTCCTCAGCAGAGTGCCACAAGTCGTGGACTCCCCCATTCTACATCCTACTTGCCTCACTCTGTTTCCAGTGAATGTGGGATTTCACAATCTCAGACTTCCTCCAAAGCAGGAAATTAAAAAAAAAAAATCTTTTGTTTCAAGTTGGAACGAAGTCAGCTTTCAAAATTTCCACAGAATTCGGTGACATTCCTCTTTCTCCAGCAAATTTTGATTCGTGGGCCATTTCAGTGTGCCAATGGGCAGGCAAGGCTTGGGTGGCTTGGAAGAACTGAGCCGTTAGAGCGTGCTTTTAGTCACCAAGAAAGACCCAGGTAGTTTTTCCAACCAGAAACAGCAATTTAACAGACTGGGGAGAGCAAGGGAGATGTCCAGGTGTATCTTGGAATCTGCCGCACTTTCAGCTGTTGTGTCTCATCTAAAATATATTAATCAAGAGCCTTTAAGACAACTCTGTGCCCCAAGAACTTGAGCCGGCTTTGCAATGGGCAGTGGGGGAGAGAGGGGCTAAGGGGGCAAAACAAAATTCCTGCTGCATCAGCAACTCTGCTAATGCAAAGAAAGAAATTGCCCTCCTAGGAACTGTGTTTTATTACAAGTTAGAAGATTAACCTGGTATTTAAAACCATGCACTAATTAAATCTTTGGCCACCCCACTGCTTTCTCCCCCTCCCTGCGACACTTACCCCGAACATCAGAGATCTTGATGAACTCTAGCTGTTCTGCAAGCTCTTTCACGACATGGTCTAGGCTTTTGGCATCTGTCTCCAGCACGCTCACATCAGTGTCTGTGCTATTGCTCTTCACTGCTAAGGCTGACAGGTTTTCTTCTATGTCGGCTATCTTAACTGTAACATCTGCTGTCAGCTTTCTGTAAAACAGAGGCACAGGTCTCAGCCAGGGGAGGAGAAAGGGTTGTAAGCCTCGGTGCTTCACCTCACTGAAGAGTGGTGGTTAGAGCCATGCTGAGCTTCTCCCACGGCAGGACCTGTCCTCCCTCAGTGGAGCTCTAAGTGATTTGTAACAACATGCCTACCTAGCATACTGTTTTGTTTCCTTTATCATACAAAACTACTTTTTAATCTACAGCATGTTTATAAACTCAAAGCACCAAATTGCTCAGAAAACAGCTGCTTTGTGTAAGAGTAACTGGAGGCAGATTCCAGAGGACTGGTGTAATGCTCTTGTATCATGGCAACTGCATAGGTCAGAGTTGACTACTATGATCCATACATAATTTGCTTCCCATCCCACACAGCTACAAATGCAGTTTTGATTACTGCGAGCTCATGGGACAGATTTGAACTTCAGGAAGTGGGGCGGGGGGGGAAGCCTTAGTTTTAACACAATGGATTCTTTTAACTCATCTGTAAAGATCCCTCCTCACCAGCCGTTTCTCTAGGACTATGAAGGAAAACCTCCTGCCCCCAGCATTCAGCATGGCCTCAATGAGCCACAGAGCAGGCTTTAGCTAGTGGGATAACCCTAAAAGGAAAGGCAAGTGTATGTTACACATCAATGCTGCTGTGGAACAGAAGTGGGCATAGGAAGCTATTCCCATCCATGGTGATCCCACCAATCCCAGTGTTTCCTCATTCTGAAAGAATCAGGCAGTATTTAAGCTCTGTGATCAATTTACAGCTCTCTCAATAGCCCAACAGCCTGCTGTTTTCCAGGAGTCCTTCAAAGCCCAGGCAGCCAGAGAGGAGCAAGAACAGATACATATATGTATGTTAGGGAAAAGCAGCTCCTCAGCTGCTCTGCCCTCCCTCAGTACACACAGAGGCCAAATGCAGCAGCAACCCCCCAGCTCTCCAGCTGGAGAGGGGGAGCTGCAGGGCACAAGTGTATCCCTAATTGAGACATTTGTGCTTTAATCCTCGCCCCTTCGCTTTGTGCAGTCCCCTTTACAAAGCACAAGCAAGCTCGAGCAGTTGCACACAGGGCTAGAAAGCATTTGTAATCCTACTTGATGTTAAAGTGCCCCACATCCAAAAGCACAAACTACCATCTTTTGTATACTTAGCCCTAAAACAAAATACAAGGCTCCTACCCTGAGAAAAATGGAAACAATCCTTGTTTTAAAGCTGGTGCTTCCACACACACACACTCAAGAGTGCAGAAAGGAGCCCAAGTTTCCAACTCATCGGCTACACACTGAAATCCAGGAATTTAATCTCTCCCCTCTTCATTCTCTCATGTAATAGCAGTGTTTGTCCTTTGCCCCGGGGGAGCACAAGGCAAGCGTGAGTGGCTCCGCAGTAATTAGCTGCCTGGTGCACAGTGGGAGCAGGACAACCCCTGCCCAGAGCATGGTAGGTATGCTGCTCCTACCTTCCCCAGCCAGGTTTCCACTCGTGGGATGATGCTCACTGCCAGCTCTGGGCATGCTGAGGTGCTCCACCAGCGCTAGGAGCCGCAGCGTACCTTGCCCAGCTGGAGGAGCAGAACTGGGGTGTCCTCAGCTCAGCGTGTGGGCATCAGTCACTCAAGTAAATCCCAGCTCGCTGGCTCTCCCACTCCTTCCCACACTAGACTTACCCACATAACTGTGACTGTACTCACTCTGCTTCCTCAAAGAGATTCCCAATGTTCTTCAGGGGCTCAGCAGCTGGATTTTGAGTGATGATGGTTTTAATTTCACTGAGCTTCTCCTCCAGGGTGTTGAGTGTCTGCTGGTACGGGCCAGTGACTCCAGTGATTTTGAGGGCATTAGCCCTATCCAGGAACTGCTGGGTCCTATTAGCCAGCTCGCTGATGATCACGTCCCAGAGGGCAAAGCACTGGTGGCATGGCACGCAGTTGGGGAAGAAGCCCGAGTAGCCCCGGGAGCACTTGTCGCAGCGCGGCCCTTCCACCCCTTCATTGCAGATGCACTGCCCGGTGGCACGGTCGCATTGCGGGGTCTGGATGCCACGAGGGTTGCAATCACAAGCTGGAAGGAGAAAAAGGCATGCGTGAAGGCTACAGTGAAGGAAATGATGTTGACATTGGCAGGGAGAGAAAAAAATAATTCAACCAGTTGTAATGAAGTAGGGAAATGAGTATTGAAGTGGTCTGTGTCTGGCTTATAATCAGCTAATTATGGATGTGTCTGCTTGGGTATGGGGAAACCAGGGCTGAGTGTGGAAGGGGAGAGAGACAAGGAAATAACGCTAGGGGAGACCAGGATTTGCACGTCTCAGAAACAGGCACAATAATGGAGCAAGGATGGACACTTCTTGCAATGTTTGGGTGTCAGTTGGATAGCAATTGAAGACAAAGATCCCAGTTTCACTCCTACAATGAAGAGTAAGTAGAGTAAGGCTTTCCAGATGGGAAAAGAAACAACAGGCAGGCACGTAGCAGAGGGGTTTAAGAGCAAAACATGAGTGAAATAGAAAAAGTGAACAAGGAACAACCATTTACTGTCTCCTCCACCACAGGAGTAGGGGTCAACTGAGGAATCCAGCAGACCAAAAAAAATCAACCTCCCTCCCCTGCACCTCCCACAAACAGCACAATAAAAGGAGATAGCTGATTACAGCGCACTTAGTTAAGCGGTGGAGCTCCCTACCACAAGACACCATGGGTGCTAAAAGCTGAGGTGGCTTCAAAGAAGTACATGACAAATTTATGGAGTAACAGCCCTGGAGAGATCTTCTGTGCAGAGGTACAGGGCCTGGCTCGGGATGTGCTCCTGCCACAGATGGTGGGAAAACATTCACAACATGCATTGAGGAGCCTGGCACCGGTCTGACGTTTTGGGTATACAGAAAATGGAAAAAAAAAAAAAAAATCAGGCAGTGAAAAGTAGAATAGAACAAAGAATGTGGTCATGGGCAGCCCTGTCTGAGGGAGAACAGAGGTGTCTTCTACAATATGGGTGCTAACGACCAAGAGCCTACACGCTGCTTGTCAACCTCAAGTGGGAGTGAGGACAATTAACAGATTTTTTATTTTTTATTTTTTAATTATTTCACACTTTGAGCACCAACTCAGGAGTTAGTATTCACACCTTCCTGAAATGGACTTTCATTCTTACTTTGGTAACTGTGAACACCTACCTATCTTTATATGCTAGTCAGGTAAGACCCAGGGGCTCCAGGTGGTTGCCAAACTGGAGTGATAAGGTTTGGGCAACACCCTTTTTTAACAAGCTTTTAGAATAAAGATGCACTTCTTTGGCACTAACCTGCCATGAAGAGAAGTTACTCAACTTACTGATGCACGGTCATTTCTAAAAGCACAGACACACTTTGTACACAATAACGCTATCAGGAGAAGCGTTACCATGCAGCAGGGCTGCCACTTGACCTCTCCTCCTCCTTAATTATGCAGGCAGCAGCAGAGGAAATTACTAACCTGCAAAGCTTTTAATAAAGGGATGGCAGCAAAGAACAAAAAGAGAGGCCTTGAAAATAGGCCGGTCATCTATCTAACATTGTGGCAGAGTACACCCGAAGCAGGTCAAGCACACATTCCTTAAACAGGAAAAGTACTGCGATACCTGATAAAAGCCTTCACTTACACATCCATTTACCAGGCATCCTTGAAGGAGGTTAATGGCTCAAAAAGGTCCATAAATCAATTCACACACCCCAAGCACATGCCCCCTTGAAAAAAGGGCAAAACACAAAGCCGTTTTCAAGACTGTACATTGTTTGCTTCAATGCCAAAACACAGTGGTGGTCTTCAGTTCAAAAATTACACAAAGAGCCTCAGCAGAACAAATCGCTCCTCAACAAAATGCCTTTCTTGTACAATGAGAATATGATAGGCAAGAGACAAAAATAACTTCTGCTGCCTGCACAATTGAGCAAAATGGTCCTTTGTTCTTTGAATTATACCCTGACACGGAGAGAGACATCGAAAGTGCTTAAGTAGTCAACTCACCATGGAATACGTTCCCTGCAGGCAAAGCTTCGAGTTCCTGTTTGAAGGAGGTCAGTTAACACCTTCTGTCAACTAATAAGGCCCTCAGTATAATGACGAATTGTCCAAATTCCTCTGCACAGAAAGAGGCTACACGGCATGCCGTTTTTCTGAAAGATCCTGAGATCTGATCAAGTTACATGAATACTTGCTGCTGGCAAATCAGATCACTATATTTACTTGCGGATTTAAAAAGCTTAAAGTGAAAAAAACCACCCCATGTTGGTAATTCTACTCCTGAATACCTTGCATGCTCAGGAAAGGCAGATGACATGGCTTTAGTAGCATTTACACGGTGATGTGGATTCCAAAATCTCTGGAGTCAGAAAATGCTGGAGAAGGGGAGAGGAGAATTTAAGTACTAACTAGTTTGCAAAGTGAAAACCCAAACTCCATGGCTGCCTGTTGGGAGATGGTAAAGAGCAAAGAAGTAATTTATTCTAAATACAGCACAACAGTTGGAAGAATCATCACATTTCTAGAATTCTACAAAACTTCCAAACTGAGCTTTGTGGGACCCATGAGAAAATTGTACAACATTACTGTGGGTTATTTATCCAGTTTAGGATTCTCTATCAAGCCCAGAAGCAGGCAATGCTGGCTCTGCATTACTTCAGTACGGTGAATCCAACATACATAAAATGGCTTTCAAAAGGGCTGGTTTCACACTTGCTCTTTCTTTGTGATCTTCCAAAGTCATTAACTGTGCACAGGACCACACCAGTTTTCAAACCAAAAGGTAAAACTGAAGATAATTTTATCTCTATTTGTAAGTAAAATCACATGGTTTAAAGGAAAACAAGAAAAAGCCTCCCTCAGAACTGGAATAGGAAGATTCCAGTAGATTTTATTTTCTTTCCATTTTGAAAATTTGGGAGGCATTTCTACATGTTGGTGGTACGGTCTCTCTAGCTACAGCCCTCGGACAACTCCTTACTGTGGCACTGACCGAAACATTTTTTAAATTCTCAGAAAAGCATCACTGCTCCTCTTACAGCTCACATCCTGTGAGCAAACCTTTTATCTCACAAATGACACGTGCATGCCAGTGTTTGGCTACATGCGATCTTCTCTTTTAGAGTCTAGATGACCTTAGCCAAGCGCTTCAGCCACAGTTGAAATCATCTCTGTTCCTCACTAGAGTCAGTTTCTGAGTGCTGCTATGAGATGCTGGGTCCCAATTTCCGGACACCACGTTAATAACTAAATTTGGCCAGCCAGAAACCCACAGAAACTGCTCTTCTGCCCTCCAAGGCCATGTGGAACAGGACCTCCACCATCTCCAGTGCCTTTAGTGGAGGAGTCCTGTATCCTGTGCCCTGGCCACCACCAACTGGCTATTTCACACCCTGGCACAGAGCACATCCAAGGCCCTTGCAAAGAGCATCTTCCCTTTACAGCATGGCGGGGATCAAACCCTCAACTGACTTCAGCTGTGATGACTTCTCACGAGGAGGTAAGCAAGCCCGGGACAAGATCATATAAAGCCTTCTAGGTAGTGAGGAGCGCCTTGAACACTGTGGGCCACCAGGCAAATAGATCAGTGCACAGGTTTTACTTCTTTGCCTCATGCAACGCCTGCTTACCAAGCACTCGCTGGCTTCAGTCTCTGTGGTGAGTGCATGCACATCTCATGATGGTGCGTGCACATCCATAAAAGGATTCATGTGACACTTGATTATCACCGCCAATGAACTGGGATGTGAAAACAGGAGACGCCTTGATTCCCATCACCTGCTAGAAACAGAGTAAACACTGTGCCAGAATGATCCAGCATGTCATGCCCAGCATCGTGTTTGCCCAAAGGACCCCAGTATCACATCTAGCCACAGTGGAGTTCTCACTCCTCTACCACCTCCTTCATTAATGTCCAACTATTCCTACAGCCACCATGTGAGCCTACTCCTATGCAGTCCCGTGCTAATGATGCTGCTACAGCAGTTTTGCTTCTGATGTACTCAAACAGGCTAATGCAAACACAATCTTCAAAGTATAGCTTGGCTCTGGAGATTTCGGCTCTAACCAGCACACTCTTAAATCTGATAGCACACTTGAGTAGCTGTAACACATCTAATTTTAGCATATGGCTGGTTAATCCAATTTTCTCCAAGAACAACAAGAAACATGCAGGCACATCTAGGGATGCAGAAGTGTTTCAGATATTATCCAGCAGCTAGCAATGGCTTTATACTCCACCTAACATAGTATCTGTTGAATAGGGAGGGAAAGACATGAAGTCCTGTAAGCTCTTTTTAAATGCCTTACCTATGCTTACGTGACTAGAAATTGGGAAAAGTGGTTCATTTTGCACTGTGAAACCACACAGATGCTGAGTTTACTGCAAGACATTTAGATGCCTTAACCAGTTTGGGTTGGAAATGGCCTTCAAGACAAATGGTTGATTCCTCTCCCTTCATACAGAGGAGTGGACGAAGGCCAGGGTGAAGGGCTGCAAGTTAACACCGACAGGGCTGCTTACTTCAAAGATCAGTTAGACAGGGATCAAATCTGTCCCCGGGTAAGCAGAGCAGGACACTGCAGTACCTCCCATAGAAAATATAGCAGAGGAAAATAAGTTTTTTTAAATAATTGGTCAAAGATCTGAGGGTTTTCAAAGGAGCATTTACTAAGTTAAACAATAGGTTTCTGTTTCGAAATGTCATTTTGGAACTGGGTGTATTGTTTTCTTTAATTGAGTGTTTAACTCAATCAGACATTCTTCTGTGGCATACTCGGACTTAAGTGAAATCACATTTTTGACAGGAAAATTTTCTAGCCAAATTCTTCAGTCAGGACCTGCTGATTAGCAACTTATGACTACAAAAGATTGTAGCTGCATCTATTCACAAACACATGTGCACGCACACAGAGTATCCATGAGTAATTTTTATACCACCGTGATCAATGCATTTCTCTTTCAGTAATGTTTTTTTCCTGATCTTAAAGAAAAAAGTAACACTCATACATGTTTATTGAATGTAGTCTTGTAGAAACCTAAGGGGAGAAATCCCAAAGAAGTAAGCGACTAGCTCAAGTCGTTTGCTTCAAGCTCATAAGGATCTATGAACCACTTTATCTTTCACTTACTCTGACAGCTCTGCTACCTTTCCCTCTGATTTTAAATATTTAGAACTCACTTCCATTTGAGCTACTGTAATTTAATATATGCCATATTTGCATATCACTTAATTTAAACTAAGGTGTGTCAGAGCAGTTCATACTACAGCCAAGACAATATAATGGATGCCGAGGGCTGTATGAAGATCAGTCTGTTTAATGTCTTATTGCAGGATGCTAGGAACAAGCGAGTGTCATACATCGTCCTACACAGAACAGAAATCATTTTTGCAGAAGTATTTTCTTTACTGCTTGAGATCGGGGTCGGAGAGCATCAAATGTTTAACTCCTCCACAGCAAAAAAACAAAGGGTTTGTTCAAACATGATTTCCTGGCATCGTTTCCCGGTGGTAGTGAGGCACTATGATGATAAAACCAGTCAGCAATTTGTAAGGTTGAAAGTTTTGCAGAGCTAGCAAATTTCTTCTGAATAATCAGCTATTGATTCAAATTAACCTGTAAGCATATTGCTAACTCCTCAGCGTTATGATTTTCAGTATGAGTGTTAAGATAAGATCCCAGCCTAGAATTACTAGAGTTGTGCTGCATTTTAACATGCTAGCAGACCTTGCCAAAAGGGCAATTTTCTGGAAACAATCAATATACATTACAATATTTTAAGACCACCGGTCAATTGAAATTATGAAACTCAAAGTGAAAATTGTATTTCCTTTAGCATAGAATTTGTCTGACTTCCTTTAGACACTTATCACAGAAGGAAAAGAAACATCTGTTAATCTTTCTCTCCACACCATAAACACCTCCTATAAAAGCAGCCTACATGACTAGTTTAAGACCCAGGTGTTAAATTAAGATTACGAAACCTATTCTTAAATGGCAATGGAGTAATTTTCAGTGAACAGATGTTTCGGCACCAGGTACGTAACAAAGACTAAAAACTGAGAAAAACAACTTTCTGCCAATGTCTGCAATGAGTATTTGATAAAAACATGACTTTTTTTCATCTTAGTTCAATTAAATTGTTTTTTTACAATAGGGCTTGATACTCAAATCCAACACAGAAAAATATTGACAAAGGTACGCTTCTTGTAAAGGGGAGATAGCAACACAACCTAACTTTCAATCTCATACAATGCCTTTTACTAACTGCACTCTGTTCTGTTTGTTCAATTAAAACAGTGATGATAGTAAAATTGTCATCTCCTTTATATATGAAACACATAAACTTTAAATATCTACCGCGCAAGGGCATTGTTCGAGCTGCCTCTGCAGCCACACCATATCTCAGAGGCTTCCTGGGAGCCTGGAGCTTCCTACCAGAAATGTGCTTTGCGGGCTGAAGTCGGCGCAGAGCTCAGCATGCCGAGTCCTGCATTTGGGTTGCCAGGCTTTGGAAAAGCTCCAGCAGAATGCCTAGGAGACTCGAGTTTGATGAAATTTGTAATCCTTTTATTTACTACCTTAGCAAGGATTTTTACGCACATGTACACATTCACGTGCAGGCTTGTGTAGAGCTGCATATAGCTCATAGATGAAGCAACAGCTGGAAGAGTCCTGTAAAGGGGCTGGCACTGCCCCCCGAGCAGATGATGCTCACTGCACAGCTCCTGCTCTCTGTAATCCTCATAGGGACCTGCACAAGGCCAAGAGAGACACGCTGAGCTTTTTCCTATCCTCTACACCTCTCCTGTGCTTGTTTCAGGCATTATGTTAAATTAAATGAGTAACTGTTGTGTTTTTTTAAAGCGTGGGGTAAGCAGTCTCAGAAGACCCAGTCCTACAGACTCTCTGCAGTGCATAATCCCCAATGGGTATCTGTGGGTGGTGGGACCGTACCCAATACTGAGGGGTTGAGATGCTGCCCAAACATAGGCACCTACCTTAGCTTGCCCCAGCGGTCTGGACCCAGTGTGATTACTGGGGACATGCAGAGAGGAGATACCGGATGATGCTTTCTCTCCACTGCAGGGAGCACAGACTGCAAATCAAAGCACCAAGACCAGGTGCAAAAACTTGCTTCCCCCAGCTGCTGCTTCACCATCTCTGATCTTATCAAGATTTCTAGAAAACAAGTCACAGGCAGCAGCTGGCAATGGTCACTGCCATCGATGGGGACGGCGGGGAAGCATGCCCTGGAGTCTGGTTTCCAGTGGAGCGTGCTGGGACCCTGGGGCCACATCCACAGCTCAGTGCTGCTGTGAGCACCTGGGAACCCCATGGGGGGCTGCAGCCCCCGGCCTGCCCTAGATGGGCCATTTTGTACATCTTCACATAGCTGTGTCCAGAGGTTATTTGCAGGCACTTGTGTTCACATGACCTCACTTTTTTTTTTAGTAATTAAAAAATTCTAAAGGGTGTCACAACAACGTGGGCAGTACAGTCCCCATTTCTCAGCAGGAGCTCGTGTCTCTTGATGCCAACAGCCTGAAGACCTCTTGTGAAGAGGTCACGCATTACTGTCCCTTGAGTGATGCACCTTGTGATTTCCAACCTTGAGCAGAAGCCACTTGCCTGGGCCAGTGGAGGATCCCACCCTGGAGTTGTCAGGACTGACGTCCACACCTCCACATCAGCTCGGTGCCTGCAGTGAAGACTGTCCATTCATACTCACACGGTTCAGAGCTCTCGCCATTCCCCATCCAGGTCGGTTTGTATTTTCTTCCTGAACGCAGTACAAAATGTGGCCATATTGGCTGCTTGGGCCAGCATGAGCGTGCCACCAAGGGCAGGTGGCAAACACCATGGCCAGGAGTCCATGTGTCCCCCAGCAGCTGGAGCCAACATCTTTGTGATGAATCCCTGCCTCCGTTCCAGCTTCACCTTGGCCGCAGGCCATATTTAAGCTATTTTCCAGTGGCATTGCTCTGCAACTCCTTAAACTGCAGTTTTCCAGTTTGCCTGCAAACCGCTTACCATTGACAGCTGCTACCTGCCCACGACCATGGCCAGGAGTCCATGTGTCCCCCAGCAGCTGGAGCCAACATCTTTGTGATGAATCCCTGCCTCCGTTCCAGCTTCACCTTGGCCGCAGGCCATATTTAAGCTATTTTCCAGTGGCATTGCTCTGCAACTCCTTAAACTGCAGTTTTCCAGTTTGCCTGCAAACCACTTACCATTGACAGCTGCTACCTGCCCACATGGCAGGCTGCATGTCTGCCAGCCTGAACATCACCCCTCTGCTCGCCGGGACTAAATGAGGGCTGAGAAGTCGCTTCTCTCCCTGCCGAGGAAGGATGGGAGACAGGGCAGGAGGCACCGACCCCACCATGCTGGGGAGATGCGGCAGTGCTGCGGGGCTGGATATGCTCCCTGAGCGAGCGCACGCTTGGAGCCCATCCAGGGCATCGCACCGCAGGCTGCTGCAGCTCAGCCCTGTGTACCGGCTCTCCCCACCTGCCACAGAGACCTCCTGTTGGATGCAATCCTGAAGGAAGATCTGCATTTCCACCTGAGCGAGTCTCCCGTGTCACTTGGGGGCAGAAGGGGTGGCAGGTTGGAAGGAGAGCATAGAGCTTGCATGGTAAAAACAGGCTCTGAAGAATATATCCTCTCTTTACTTCAGAAACATTAAAAAGCAGGTTTTCACATGCTCAAAAGGCAGCAGAAACTCCATGAGAGACCAGAAATGCTGGTACGCTGCAAAATCCTGCTGATAAGGTATGCAGATGGAGTCCATCAATAAACCCTGATGGAGACAGCTGATACCAAGAGACAATCCCTGCCCCGGAGCCGGCAGGGTCAGCGCCCCTCACCACGCCAGAACACACACAGCCTCCCCAAAAGGCTGCCTCGCCCCTGAGAAACCCAATATGTACTCAGGAACTGGGACAATTCCCCAGTCCTTTCATCTGCTGCATTAACCAAGTAGCTGTGACCTGCCTATCTGGTTAGATAATGGCCTCTAAGGTATCTCTATTGTAAGGGATTTATTAAAAAGACCACAGCAAGCACATTCCTCCCTGCAGGAAAAAATACCTTAATCTACTGCAAACCCTCCTGGCAGAGGCTCCTATTTGAACAGATCAGAGATACTAGTTTGTTCTGGTCTGGACAGTGTTTGAAGTTTCTTTTCCAGCCAATGAACAGACTTGTTTATAATGAAAGGACAGAGAGCATCCAGTTCTCTAAACAAGCGACTTCATGGCGCTGTTTTGTGGCATGTAGCTACGGCTAACCTGCTGCATGGTCTCTGCTCACTCCTTCATTTTCATCTGAAATATAAGGAAAGTCTCCTACTAAATAAAAAAACCTTATTTCTTCAGGCCCGGTCTCCCTAACAAGACACAAGAAGAGACAGTGGTCTTCCACTACGTACAATCGAAAGGCAAAGGAAGCTGGTTTCCAGACCAATTCTCAAACCCAAACATTTGCGATACGTTTTCTTACCACAACTGGCTTACCTGACAGCATTGCAATGTAACGGTTAAAGAAGAGTTAGTTTCTAAACAGAGAGGTTTGTTTCTAAATAAGGGTCCAACAAGAAATAAAATAAACCAGGCAAGCGCCAGGCCGGGCTCTTGCTGCGCCTCCTGTCCCTGGAGGCACCAAAACCCCAGGGACAGACCCTGCCATGCCTTCCTCCCTCATTTCCAAGGCTCGTGTGGGCACTGGTGGGGTCACCGGAGGGGCTGCTCCCGGCAGGGGTGTCCCAGTGCACCGCGGTGTGACGGCGTGCCCGGCCACTGGGTCACTTCCAAAAGGAGCAGGTGGAGCAAGCGCTGGGGTTGGACTCACCTCGGCACTCCACGCCTGGGTCGCCCCAGAAGAGCTCCTGGCACTCCTGGCAGGTCCGGCCTCCGAAGCCCGGCATGCACTGGCACTGCCCCGTGAACTGCCAAAAAAACCCCAACAGGACATGTGACAACCTCAGCAGCTCGGCCCCACGCTGGAGCGAAGGCCAAGCCGTCGGAGCATGCCCCACGCTCCCCTCACCTCGTTGCAGGCAGGCCCGAGGGAGCGTGTGGGGTCACAGCCACACTGCTCGCAGCCGGCACCGCTGGCGAGCCTCCACGTGTGGGGGGCACAGCGGTCACAGGTCTGCCCCACCACGTTGGGGAGGCACCGGCACTGCCCCGTGGCCGCCTCACACTGGCAGCTCTCCAAGCCCTCGCAGTCCTCCCGGACAGTGCCCAGGTAGTTGCAGACGCACTCTGTGAGGGAAAGAGCATGGCACCTCGATGTCAGTTTGCCCTTTCGTTACTAAACAGCCTGGAGTTTGCATTTCATTTATTCTCCGTGTCCCCAGAGGCATGGGCAGATGCCGGCACGTCCCCACACCTGCAGCCAGGCCTGGCTGACCCAATGCTGAACGCCACCCAGCACTACTCAAGAGCCCTGCTCATGTCCCAGGCTGGCCACCTCTACAGCTTCTGTCCCAGCACACAGGAGGCGACAGGAGACCCCTGGGCAAACAGCCCAGCCTTCCTCCTCTTCTCCTTTCCTCCCTCTGTGCACAACCAAAGGCCAAGGCTGCCCACCTCCTGCCAGCCAGCTGTGGTGGCAAATCTGCTTGCCACAGGGCTCCGCTCGCCCACCCAGCAACCCATCCGCCCTGCCAGGCTGCATCCAGCACTGAGGGAGAGGAGCGTCTGCCTCCCCACCGCCTGGTTCAGCTCTCTGGCGTGGCCCTTGCTTCCCAGGCAGGACTCGCTCTTGCTGTCCAGCCACATCTGCAGGGACGCTGGTGTAAACAAAAGCCAAACCCACACCCTGTCACAGGCCATCTCCGCAGAAGAGGGAAACAAAGACTGCTAACAAGAGGGCAAGAACCGCCCCCCCCCCAAAGCCTCATCTTTTCAGCACATGTAAATGCTGTCCCTGCTCTCCCTGTCAAATGTAAAGGACTCCCCTCCTGGCCAGGAGCCCCGCTGAGCTGCAGGGCAGCTGCATGAAATTCCAGCTGGAGGTAATTAGGTTTCCCTCCACCCCAAATGCTCCCAGGTAAATTAAAAAGATCTCAGGCATCCGCTGCCGCCCCGTGACATGGCTGGCTGAGGGGACACAGCGCACATGTAAATGCTGTCCCTGCTCTCCCTGTCAAATGTAAAGGACTCCCCTCCTGGCCAGGACCCCCGCTGAGCTGCAGGGCAGCTGCATGAAATTCCAGCTGGAGGCAATTAGTTCCCTCCACACCCCAAATGCTCCCAGGTCGGTGCAGCCGCCCGCTGCCGCCCCGTGACATGGCTGGCGGAGGGGACACAGCTGTGTCTCCCCACTCACTTCTGCAGTCCTGCTGCAGGGCGCTCCCATAGTAGCCCTGTTTGCAGAGGTGGCAGTTTTCCCCCTCCGTGTGATACAGGCACTTCACACATGTTCCCGTCTTCTTGTTGCAGGCCTCTGGGTCAGTGGCGTCAATGTTGTTGTTGCACTGGCACGGCTGGCAGGCGCCGCCAACCTCGTCGGGGCTCCCAAAGAAGCCAGACGCACATTCATCACATCGACTGCCTGTTTGAACAAACAGGCACAGTGGGAATTACCATCACGGCTCGCTAGCGCACAGCCCCCTAAACGGCAAGACTGAGGGAAGACAATAAAGGCCATTAACTGGGGGGGGGTGTTAGTTGCTCAAAGCAAGAGGCAGCGCTTGGTGAGACTGCAGCAGCTTGGCACAGCATGGATGGTACCACCTGGGGCACCAAGGCATGGTGCTGCAGCCCAGCTGCCAGCACACTCAGCCCCTCGGCTCCATTGCTGTCGTGTCCACTTCTGCTGACCGCTGGTCATCCCTCACCACGCTGCCGGGGATGAAGTTCACGGTGGTGCCAGCATTGCGTGCACAAGCCGCTCTGCTCTGGCACCTTCTAAGCTCCAGCAGCAACACATTGACGCTGGTACCGTGGTCACACCCAACAACCCATATGAACATACCCCTTCCCACCGGGAGGTTCAACCCAACCAGCCCCACTCCATGCTCCCACCAAGTACCTATGTATCCCACACTACAGACACACACGACTTGCAGTGTGACTGGATCCTGGTAACAGCCACTGGCAAACTGGCGTCCACTCTCGGGGCCATCAGGGCAAGGGCAGGGGCGGCAGTGGTCGCCTGATCCCAGGATGGGGTCTCCGTAGTAGCCAGCCTGGCACCTGCGCAATGGGGTACACGGCATGCAGGGGACCGCAGGCAAACAGACTGCAGCCTTGCCGTAACTACGCTCAGGTTTTCAACCACTGCGAAGAACCAAAGGGCAGAAACATCCTTACAGGTCTCCCGTGCCACTCATGCTCTGAGCAGCCACAGAGACAAATTTGTCTGGCTCACATCAGCATAAGAGCAGGAGACCCAAGGCTGATGCCTCTCAAGAAGCTTTCAATGGAGAAAGCCTCTCTGAAGCCCCGGGGTCCCGCAACGTGCCCTCTGGCATCTGGGCAGGCACTGCTGGGAGGCGTGAGGCCACAGGTAGGGCAGACAGGGTCCCTGCTCTCATCCTCCTCCGGGACCATTAGCGCTGCTCTGGCTCCCAGGGTGCAGGGACTTTCCCCGTGGATTCACACCTGCCCGAGCACCAGCACCGGAGGAGAACGGCTGCAGTGCCCATCCTGCCGGGGGGAACAAGAGGGGCCAGGGAGGGGGCTCACATGCTGTACCTCTCGCAGTTGTGCCCTGCCGTGTGGTCCCGGCAGCTCAGGCACTCCCCAGTGTAGGGGCTGCAGTCGTCGGCGTGGCCGTTGCAGTGGCAGGGCTGGCAGCTGGGGAAGCCCCAGAAGCCGGGCAGGCAGCGGTCGCACTGCCGCCCGTACACCCCAGGGAAGCAGTGGCACTGGCCTGTCTCCGCGTCGCAGAAGGTGGTGTAAGAGCCTCGGACGTGGCACTCGCATGCTGCAAGGAGAGGGAGAGAGTGGCTGCGTTTCCATGGCAAGCCCTAAACACAGGGCCCCAACCGTAGCACAGCCCAGAGCCAAAGGTTTAACGTACGTCGGCATCCGCTCGGCCCGAACCCAAAGGTGCCAGGGGCGCATCTGTCGCACTGTCTTCCGACGACGTTGGGACGACACTGGCACTGTCCTCCGCTGGGGTCGCACACCGAACTCAGGGAGCCCTGGGGGTCGCACTGGCATGCTGAGCAGAGAAAAGCATCAGGGGGAGTGAGTACCACAGTGTAGGACGTTAACTACCTGCCTCATCCCACGCACACGCTTTCCCTGTGCAAACTGCTCTGCCTGCAAGCGCCATCCAGCTTCCAGGCACATTTTGCCCTACAAGTAGGTGGTTACGTACATAACGCGGTCTCGTGTAATAGAGCAGAAATGCTGAATATGATGTTCCTGCAGACATCCGTCATGGGGGTTTTCACAACACTCCTGCTGTTTTCCAGACACCGGTATCTTTGGAAAGTTTCCCAAGCGCTGTTCGTGACCACGTCTTCGCCTGAGCCTCCCACTGTGAATATGTCCAGCGATTTGCAGTATGGCATGAGAACAAGCTACAAAACAGTTTTACAATGACAAAGTGTCAGTATTTATAAATAGCCTCCAACAAACTTGTGAAAATTCACTATTATCCCACTTCCTATCATCCTTTTTTGGCCAAAAAGCAAACAGCCAGACAGAACTGGGAAGGGAAATGACAGTATTCTGTTGTTTTTGGTGGAATAGTTCTGGTATCTACCAAATTCTTACCAAATCCACCAAATTCTGTCCACTCAAAAGAAAAAGGTTGACATTCATGACATATATGGCACTCATTAGCCTCCCCAAAGAAACTACAGGTCTGTGGAACTAGCTGCAGTCCTGTAAAATACAACAAAAACAACCCACATACTTTGAGACTGAAGAAACCCTACAGTGCTTTACATTGTTCAGTTAAAATCTGGCTTCAGCTGTAAGCAACAATGTTGTAAAATATTACTTCAGATTTACACAGACACATCCCAGAAGAGATGCAAACTTTCAGGCTTTTAAATATACTTTTCCACCAGAGCATCCCCGAAATAATTTCTGCTCACAGAGTCAATAAGCGTGTACGGGCTTTCCGTCTCCGTATCCACCGAGGAGTACTGGGGCAGCTCCAGGCGGATGGTGTAATTCAGCCCCTTCTCGAAGCAGACAGGCCGCGGGAGAACGACGTATCTGGGTTAGGAACAGGAAACAATTCTTACTTCAAATGTCCAGCACCATAAAGCGTTTCAGGTGGCCCTATAAAGCAATCGAGATAACAGAAAACAGCCAAGACCAGGCAGAACAAAAGCTACGATGTGAAAGAGGCGGTTTGGAGGCTTGTGCAAGTCAGAACCGGAAAAGCTTATCGGCAAGGTAAAGAGTCATACCAATGTTCACTTACAGGCTGTGCAAACACTCCCCTCTGCTCTTTACTCAGTGAACAAAACAAATCAGACAATCAGAATAAACTTAAAAGCTTTGAGTCTACAGACACAATGCTAAATATGTTTTTATAACCCACTGGAAATTAAATTTCATTCATTTTCATATAGGCCACGGCAAACTGAAAACGTGATGTTACTCTGTTTCAATTTTTTAAATGTTTTTTCTCCTTTTGGCCCATCCAGTTATACCGACCTGGAGCCGGGTGACAGTGAGACGACCTGATTATCATCATCAGGAACTGTATTGCCACACCGGCTACCCGTGGGAATCTTGCCTGGGCGTGAGACGCTGATCACAGCTTTTTCCCACTGATCCGGCAACTGGGGGGAAAAAAGGCTGATCAGCATCAAGCAACGGCCGTTAAGCTCCTGGGAGCATCCAGAGCTCAGGCCAGGAAAAGCGTGTGCACAGACGGGGTGGTCACTCTGCTTCGGGGAGGATGGGGCTGCAGCTCCAGCATCAATGGAGCATCTACCAGCTGCAGGTTTGGGCTGAGACAAGACAAGGCAAGCGCCCCTGGGCACCCTCCAGCACGACAACCTCTCCCTCCCAAAAAACCATGACTAGGTGTAGGTGGTCAGCAGCCCCATCTGTGGCACGGCATCAGCGAGGGGTTTGGCAACCTCCTCTCTCCCCACCTCTGGGTACTGCACCTGAATATTTCACTGCAGTCAATTGCTGCCAAGATCTAGGTAAGCAGCTGGGGGGATTTTTCTCTTTCTCTTCACCCTGTGAATTATCTACAGTCAAAACTGACTGCTTGTGAACTCTTGGCTGCAGGCATTCAACATCCAAGATGGGCAATTTGTCTTCAAAGGAGCGTAACAGCGTTTCCACCCACTAGAAGGCCATATGGCTGATGCCAAATTTATATTCTACTCTGTCAGAGCCTGATCTAGTTGAAGATGTCCCTGCCCACAGCAGGGGGGTTGGACTAGATGACCTTTAAAGGTCCCTTCCAACCCAAACTATTCTATGATTCTATGACTTGTCACTTTTTAATTTGCTCATTAAACAGGTGCTGAAACAACACAATAACGAACGAAACTGTAAAGCAAATAATACTAGTAATAGTCAACATCTTCTTGGATTTTCACACATCTCAGACATTTAACTGAGTGTCCATCCTTGACTTTGAGTCCTGATGACTCCTGGAAGTGCCAGGCTCCTGTCAGTTGTGCACCGGGACAGCCAGCACCTGCCAGGAGGCAGCAATGCCCATACTCACAGACCTACCTGTGGTTCATAGCGGACCAGAATATCATACTCCATCGAGTAGGGGATGTTGTCGATGTAGAATTCCAGGTATGCCCCCTCAGGGACTCTTACAAATCCTATGCCTGTCCACGACGGTGTGCGGTCTGGCGTGTACTGGCGCTCTATTATGTTTACTCCCTACAAAAACAGGGAACAGAGATTTTAATACCAATACATTAAATTTGCAAGCCCTGCAGGAGTGTGTGAAGTTATGAGTTCTGTTGATGGATCACTTCTGGATCACAGCATCCATCATTTGCATCCCAGAGAACACGAATTCTCTTTTAACCCATGTGCATGCACACCGCTGCCCTTCTGCTTAACAAATACAAAAAGCAAGAAAGATAAAATAAAACAACACTGCACAACTCTTTGTCCATTTCTCTGTTATAGTGGGGAATTAAATTTAAAAACTTGCTGTGAGTAACTAATCCACCAGCTATGACATCTCGTTCACCATAAGGACTTTCACATCATACTTGTAGCAGTAGGATTTACTGCAGTGGCATGTAACTGCTCTATTAACTGCCCAAGCTGAGTGCTAATTACATCCTGACTACACTGGGCTGCTCCAAACTAAACCACTGCTCAGGATAACATTTGAAAAACAGATCACGGCTGTCATGAGGAGGGTGTCACTAAATAACAGAGATCCTAATCATTGATAGATATCTAATAGCCAAATCAATACGTGGTCACTCCTTTCAGTCTGAGGTGCCAGGTTTTTATCTGCTACTTTTTATATAAAGTAAAGAGGAGGAAAAAGGCAACAGAAAATGGGAGCATGTGTTGTTCAAGCTTCCTGTTTCAAATATATCTGCATCCACGAATAGTTCTCTCCATAGAGCAACATCCTGTGCATTCCTAAGGAAGCTGCTTCAGTAGAAAGGGATAAAATGTAAGGAAATGTCTATATATATATATACACACACATATCACTTCAGGATGTCCCCTCATGTATTCTCACACTCTTTGAAGAAAGCCTGGCTATAAGTTATTACCCTTTGGCTTTGCACAAAGTGTCGGAGCTCCCCAGAAAGGATGGCAGGCGGGACGTGAGTCGGGGGGTGCAGCTGTGGGGATCATGGGGGCTTTGTACCACCTGAAAATCCCTGCAACTCTGTGCCACTTCATTTTGTCTTGTGCTTGGCCCCTATCTCGGAATTCAGAATTTTATTCTCCCACCAGATTTGTGAGAAAGCTTTTCAATATCGGTGTTTTTTTAAAATGGTTTGTTCTGAAGGTTTCAAAAGGCAAACCAGCAGCACATCCCCTTGCTCTGCTTGGCAAGGTGGGTTTTCAGGCCAGGCTCCTCCATCCCTGAGCCTCGGCAAGGCCTCGGGTACCACTTCTCCAGTCAGGCAGACACAAATGCACCAAAAGCCCTGTGCCAGCTCACATGCCGTCCGCTGCAGTCCAACTTCTGTCCTGCGTTGTCTTCTCTCTCTGCAGTTATCTAAGAGCAAAAATCCTCTGCCTTGGCTGAAACTGCAAAGTGGCTGCATTTTGCCTGAAATAAATAAATTAGGACCAAGTGCCACAATTGCAGGCAGACAAGGATCTGCTGCTTTAGAGAAACCATTATCTCATCTCCCTGACTCCTTGCTGGAGGCAAAAATAATTGATGTAGTCACCTAGCTGCTGTTAATGAATTAAAAGCAAGGCTGCATGGTGGTGAACGGAAAGAGCCAGAGACCCCGATGTGCCATGCCAGTGGGCAAAACAAGCTAGAGGAAACCTCACTTACAAAACCAGTTTTTTTTATTGTTTAAATGCGTGCTTTGTTCCCTCCCAGTTTCAGTGGCACCAAAGAGAAGAGCCAGTGTCGGTGTCCCACCACTCTTGAGATAAGAGGGGAAGGAGAAGTGGGTGCAGTGGGCGCGTACGCCGTAGGGTACAGAGAGTGATGCTGACAGGAAACTAACTGTATAGTCATGATCAAAGAAACAGGTTTAAAAAGAAAAACGGCAGTTTACCCCCCTAAATTACTATCGATTTATATATCGATAAAAATTATTTATCGATACTAAGATTGAAGAGCTACAGGCTGACAGTTTTCTGATCAATTGAGTTTTGTGTTTTCCACATTTTAATTGCAAAACACTCAGGGTATAAAATAGACACTTCCAACACCCAAATGGTGAAACAACTTTCCCACAGCTGTCCAGACACACCAGCCCACTAAAACTGCTACTCACGGGACCCAAGCTGGCTTCCTCCGCCTCGTAGATGTAATGATCGAGTGAAATGAAGTAATAGCCAGGCTCCACCTGGTTGCACTGACGTCCAAACATGTGGGGCCGGCATTCGCATTGGCCAGATTGACTCGAGCAGCTAAAACGGAAAAGCAATGAATTTACATCATATCTTGGCTACGCCAAGACAGTGCTAGAGCTATCTTCCATTTTGACATTTTAAGTCACACAGGAGGAGAAACGCTTCTGGACACAGATGCGTCTAGACACGAGATGTTCTCAGGCTCTGCAGCTGGACCATCTGCACTGCTAAAATGGCAGCACGGTCCTGGGCGCAGTCTTGGCTCAACCCAGCTATCGTTCTCCCAGACAACTCCTAGGCTCAAGCTGTGAGCGAGCATGGGCCAGAGACCATTTCCAGTAGGCAGTCTGCATGTGGTTTGGATGGCGAGAGGATTTCATGCTACGGATGCAGGCAGTTCCCTGGGGCCAGACAGCAGTCCTGGGAGAGCTTCACTTGCTACCACAGACATAGCCAAGAGGCATGTCTGTCCTGCAAGCCGAGGGCAGCCTTTGGCTCCAGGCTTGCAGGCCATGGAAGCAGCCTATCCGTTTGTATGGGCTCCGGCAAAGCAAGAACACGCATGACCCTGCATGTCCCGTGCAGCTCTTGTATGCTGCAAAGCACATCCTGAGAGGCTGCCCACCAGCAGCTACGCACAGGGGAAAACCACACCTGGCTGCTTTAAAGTAGGACAGACACAGCCAAAGACGTGGGACAGAGCCATCGCTGGGGAGTACAGAAGGTCTGTCCAGGGTGACATACAGCAGCTCCACTTCTTTCATAACGAGCCATTTTCTTTTCTCAATACAGCTCTATCCCCAAACTGCTTCTTGGTGGTTTTATTGTCCGCAGAGAGTCTGCCCCACATTATGAAGAACCCTTGGGCAGGTTGTATTTTTGCATGCGCCCAGTCACACTTTTTCATAGGAAGTTTTTTTGGTCCACCAAAATACAGCCCTTTCTTTAAATTTGAGTGGAATTTCTAGAAACATTTTCTAAAGTCAAACCCCTCTGGTTTCCATGGATAATCTCCAGGCTTCTCAAGGCCCCATTCTAAGAGTAATTTTTAACTGAAACCATTTTTGAAATTGCAGATATTCACTTAAATGTTCACTCTGAGATGCCAGAAGTGCCCTAGCTGCCCCAGAAGGGTGGTGACTCCACCACCTGGGTTACAGCGCAGGGATGAATTTCAGGCAAGGGGCGGCTGCCCCAGGCGCTGCATCCCACACCTGGAGCAGGAGCCAGGAGGTGGCAATTCAGCAGTTGAGGAGAGGAGCCCCAGGGAGGGTGAAGCTCCCCCTTCCTGCTCACGTTAAAGAGCGAAGCCAGGAGCCAGAGCCGGGCTTCGCGGCTCTCCTGCAGCCGGAGGAAAGCACAGCTGCTCCCTGCCCACGCCAGGATGCCACATGTCCCCTCCCCACGTGGTTTTGCAATCACTGGGCTCAGCGCATGGGAAACAGTCTGCAAAGCCTTGCTGGGCTGTGGCTGAGCCGTACCCCAAATCCCTGGAAGCAGCTGCGCTGGGGGAGCCGTTATGAGGTGTGCGGCGTAACCGATCTGTGCGCAGGGAGCAAGCATGGAGGAGGAAATAATCACTAACAACTACACCACTGTCCGCCAAGGGCTAATAATTCACTCAGCAGCGGAGGGGAGAGATAGCCTGCGGGACATTCCCACGTCGATCCCCAGTGCAGATGGGGTGTCTGCAGGCTGTGACAACCTATGGGAGTCACACCGGGACCAGTCCCAAACAGTTTGTCCACCCCCTTGGAAAACTTCTGTGGCTTTAGGCAAAAGCAGGACATTTCAAGGGGTTTGTGGAGGGAAGGGGGTAAAAAAAAAAAAAAAAAAAGCGCAAAGGAACATGCTGCTGAAAAGCCTGGGGTCGGACATACACCTAACGCACAGAAGACCGTGCTGGTCGAAGGACCCTTCTGGCTACCCAGCACCCCTCTGACCAGGCATTTAAGCCAGGACTTTCCATGCTCTTACTGATGGATGCATCTTCAAAATCTACGCTTTTCTCTGAAAAAACCTCCACCTCCCCATTGGGCACTTCCAGGTCCACATCCCACCCCACACAGCACCACTGGGGCAACACAGCAGTACCATGCAGCTAGCGCGCTTCCCCCAGCGCTGGTGGACAGAGAAACAGACTAGCCAAAGGGCCAATTCGGGAGCAAACCAAGAACCAGCCTGATGGCCCATGTCACCGCCTTATTCCTGCTTTGATCCTATGAGAGCAAAGCTTTGACATGGACCATACCCTGGATTATGGCCAAGGCAGAGCTCAACCCACAGCTGGCTCCTACCCTGGCTGACCAAAGGCAGAGCTACACTAAAAACAGTTTTACATGTTCACTTGCACCAGTGGCACAAATGGAGGCTACTCAGCATGGAAAGGACAAGGATGCCTCTGTCACCCCTTGCTGCAATCAAGAGCTGCTGCTTTCTGCAGCAGAAAGACGGTCCCAAACATCCTCCTCCAGAGCACATTGAGCCCTGGATGTTGTGGTTGCAAATGAAGCAAAACTCACTGGGGTGAATGATTACAGGAGAGTAACCAGGCTGAGACTCACTTGTTGTTCAGTGCTCCTCCCTGGTCGCAGTCGCACGGCCGACATCCATCCATGTCGTTGCTCAGGCCCCAGTGCTCAGGCTGCGGGAGGTAACATCACCAACGCTGTAACCCGGTGCCTGTTTAACCCCATCTACCCCGAAGGCACATTTTGAAATACTCAGCATAAGCTACCCCAGACTGCCCCTCAACCCATGAATCCTGGTCCCCTGGTTGTGGGTCTACCCCCACAACCACCAATACAACTTCCCCACCTGCTCTCCTCCACCTTATTGACCATCTCAAGGGCTTGAGAAAAATCCCCATCTTTCCGCCTAGCTTTAAAAGCAAGATTCAGGAGGACCCAAGTTCAGAGACCTCACTCCTACTGCACCATTTACACCAGTTTGGGCTCCTGACCCATGAAGGGCTTGGAAAATCACAGCCCAGTATGTCACACCGCAGCAGAGAGCCGCGCGTGGGGCGGTGGGGCTTTGTGCAGGGCACTGCCCTTGCAGGGCTGCTACTCTGCAACTTGCTTGTTGGACAGACAGACAGGCTTGTTTCACTTTTCCGTGTAGTTCACTGTTAGATAAGACAGCCTGTCAGTGTTTATACAAAAACATCCAGTTATCTGACAGTGTGTTTCTATAACACTCCAGCATGCATAAACACTATATGGAAATGTATGCGTACGAAATAATGCCTGCCTAAAATAACGGCCTGTATAGAAAGCAATTTTTTTGGTAACACTGCTTCTCTGACCATTTTGTCTTTCACCCCAGGGAGGGCTCCAGCAGAACTGCCCCAGATCCCTCATTTTCACAGAGCAACCACTACAGGTATCCTAATGTCTCACTCCTTACGGTCTCGGGAATTAATCTGGATGCTCCTGTCTGCCTTGACGTGCCTCCCAGCTCCCCGTAACACAGCGTGCTTCACGGCTCCTGACATCCCAGATGCCTGCTCCAGCCTGAACACCAGGCGCCTGCTCACAGGCAGTCAGAGACGGCAGCCAGCACCTTGCTCCACGCTTTCCGCATGCCAGCCTCCCTAACACCAGCGTCTCCTAATTTATTTTACAGTAAGCTACTTACCAGGCAGTGATTGCACTGCTTTCCTGTCACCAGGCGCTTACAATAGCAGTTTCCTGTCTCCGAATCACAAGGATTCCCCCCGGGGTGGGTACCCAGAGGATTACATGCACAAGCTACGTTGGGAAATACAAATAGGCATGTCAAAACACAGGATTGGAGTTACATTTTAGACAGTATCCAACTTAAATATTTACATTAAAGCTTCCCCTGAATTCCCCAGGACAGAGATTAATTGCACACTTTGCCCACCACCCATCCCAGCAAAACTCCCCTGGCTTAGAGACTTAAAATTACAAACAAATAAGGAGTATTCTGCTATTTCCACTGAATACACTAGCAGGATCAGCTGGGGAACTGAGTTTTAAGGGCGGGTGGACTCCAAGCTACAGCAAATCTACAAGAATGTTTTTCCTTTAGCAAAAACATGAAACAAAGGAAAAAAAACCACCCCACAAACCAACTTCTCCCGGCTCTAACAGCTCCTCAAAGAGCTTTTAATCACACATAAAGGAACATATGTTTTTACTTACACTGACAACCCGCTGGGTCATCGGCACTCAGGCCATAGAAACCTTCTTTGCAGAGGTCACAACGCTCCCCTTCGACAAATAATTTACAGCGGCATTGTCCGGCAATGAGGCCAGTGGAGAAATCGGTGTAGCGATCACAGATGCCACCATTTTGGGAGCCAGCTGGGTCACAGTTGCAAGCTAAGAAGGAACCATTGTGCGTGTTTTATTATAACTGCTACAAAAGAAAAGGCCAAGTCTCACACTGAATTATTTAAACTCAGCTGCTGTGTAGAGAGAGTGTATCAGTGCTGTGCAGAGAGAGTTTGGACATGAGGAAAAATTCCTTTACTGAAAGAGTGGTTAAACATTGGAACAGGCTGCCCAGGGAAGTGGTGGAGTCACCATCCCTGGACATATTTAAAAGACGTGTAGATGAGGCGCTTAGGGACATGGTTTAGTGGGCATGGTGGTGTTGGGTTGACGGTTGGACTCGATGATCTTAGAGGTCCTTTCCAACCTTAACGATTCTATGATTCCTGCAAGTATTAGACATGACATGGGTTGAACACGTAATGACCAAATAAACTCCCAGAATCTTGAAGAGAAAACAAAACCCAGCCAGGTTTGCTCAAGACCTCCAAGACAACCACCTTACCTCAAGGATCTTTGTTCAGGAGCACGGCACTGGCCAAAAGAAGGCCAGTAAATCCTAAATTCTCCAGGGAAAGCCCTGGGGGGCCATGGCCGGGATGCCACGGCTATTTCCACCCTGAGGAGCAGGGCTGCACTTACGCTCACAGACGTCGGGGTCGCGCAGGTCTCTCTCCGGGTGCTGGAAGTAGAATGGCTTGCACTGCTCACAGTTGCGTCCTATGGTGTTGTGCTGGCAGTCGTCACACACTCCCCCGCTCGTATTCCCCGTCGTCACGTACACAGCCATGTCAAAGTGGCACTGGCTGGAGTGGCCATTGCAGTTGCACTCTGTGACAAAGACAGAAAGCAAAGTAAGAGTCTGGTCCCAGGGGAGATGCAAGTCTGCAGAAAAGACACACCAAAGTCAACCAAAGAACATGCAGAACATATATTGTCACAAGTTCCCAAGTAACAGCATGTAACGCTCACACCAGACTCCAGTTCTGCATTTTACTCAAACTCACTTTTGCATGCGTTACTATTGCGGCCTTCAGCGGGTCGCCAGGGTAAGTCATGGTAGAAATCCAAACACTGTTCACAGTTTAACCCTTTGGTATTATGTCTGCACATGCAGTGCCCATGGACCTGTCATTAAAAAAAGAAAAAAAAAAAAAAAGAGGAATATAGTTGGTTATAAAAGAGGAAGGGAAAAAAAATCATGCTCCAATTAATGCAAAATATAGCTAGTACATAAGGGATATACTTTTGGAGACTTTAATGCACGTAACCACATGTAGGAAGACATAAAGGGCCACAGGAGCGTCCTTTACCTGCCAAGGTAAGAATGTCCTCATACAAATTTGTCCTTCTTTCCTTACTGGAACTAATGCCTGAATAAACGCTTTCAGACATGAACAAGGAGAGCACAGTTCCACCTCAATAATCACAAAAGCCTCTTGGACCTAAAAGTTAGCTGTTTATTAGCTGTTAAGTAGCTATTAACATGCATCTAGTTATATCAGCACGCCACTAGCCCAGCGCCTTCTTTCCAGCCCTACCTTGGTTCTCAAAGCAAAGATAACAGACAGTTTGGATGGGTTTTATCCATCAACCCCAGACTTTGCCTTCAACATGTACAGAACAAGCACTAAGCAGACCAACAGTGATTATGTGACAGCTGCTACCATAGACGGCCAGGACTACCAGCACTGGAGCCATGATTTTAAAGGCAAAGCCAGTCTTGCTGCTGCTTGGGTGGAGACACTCACCAAAAGCAGAGGGCAACGGAGCATACCCGCTCGCCAGCATCCTGTGGCTCCTGGGACAACCCACACAACCTCCCCGTATGCCTCCACATTTTCATCCAGTTAATACCTCACTCATTAACAGGGGTGCTATTACTGCTTGACAGGCAAAAATCATGGGGAAAACAAGAACCCAGAAGGGATGTGGCACTTGCACAGCAGCGTCCAACGCAGGCAGCAGGATTTTCCTTCAGACCCTGCTGTTAATTAGGGCTACAGCCTCTACTTCTCAGCTGATAACGACTGATACAAATGCAGGTCATGTTTGATTCACAAAGGTGTTTCGTCCTTTGATGCCCCTATTCACTTTGATTTTAGGGTAACCAAGTTGACACACACACCCGTCTCTGGCCCCATACGGTTACACTCCCTTTCTGCATTCCTGCCTTTTAATTTCATCAGCTCTTTAACATAATTAGAAAAGGAATGCTAAAACAATTTTCACCTAATCTGAGCTCTCTGTGCTTGATTAACACCAGTAATGACAGACATGTTTGCTGAGGAGGAATAGTTTTAACAGTTTTCTTGTTTGAAAATTAAGGGTGAGGAGTGGGGGGGAGAGCGTCATCTTTAAATTTGTGTTTAAATCACTTAAAAGAGGCATAGACAGCTTTATGCAGAAACGTGTGAATATTTACCATTCCTTCCACTTCTTCGTTAAAGCCATCCACTGGCGCACACTCGCTGGCATGTCCGTAGCAGAAACAGTTCCCGCGAACCACCATGTCATAGATGGCATAGTAGTACTTCTCTCTGATCTCCATCCTGGAGTCCAAGAGATTATCCCCCAGCGTGTGCAGCTTGATGAATTTGACTCTCAGATTTGTGATCTTTAATAGGTCTGCAAGGGACACCAAAAAAACCCCAAACCCCGTTTTGGAATTATTTACCAGATATTGTATTGAATGGGAGGAAGCCAGGAGTGACTTCCCAAGCACACTTCCTATGGGCAGATTAGATCAGATTTAATTTCAGCATTTACATACTACACATCACATCACTTCATACTCCCAAATTAAAAAAAAAAATTACATTATTTTACTATAGATTGATCACTGTATAAGTTAGTTTAAGCTTAATTAAAAATACTAGTCTATTTTACTGTAGACATACACAGGCACAAACACATATTAAAGGCACGCACAACAGTACCACCAAAAAAACACTGGTTCTTTGGAGCTTTAAAGCGTAAGAAGGGCAAGGACCTGATATTAAGGAACTGCTGACAAGTGGACCAGGAGCTTTAAGAGTTACGAGCCTTCGGAAAAAAAATTAAAGCGTAAGAAGGGCAAGGACCTGATATTAAGGAACTGCTGACAAGTGGACCAGGAGCTTTAAGAGTTACGAGCCTTTCTGGAAAAAAAAATCTTAGTTGGAAACAAGACACAAATAATTCTTTTTTATACGCCCAGCTTTCCTAGCAAATATAATTAGTTACATTTTGCTGAAAGAAGCAACACCCCATCACTGACCAAATACAAAGGAGAAGTTCTTGAGGGATAATCCATGGGAAGACAATATCGCAGTAATTAATTCAGTCTACATGTTCACTTTGATATTATGAATCCTGTGTAATTTCTTAGAGCCTTGAAACTAGGCTTGAAAAAGCACTTCAAGCCCATGAAAGCAGAGTTTCTCCTTTAAAATGTTGGTTAAAAAAACATTCAACTGATATAGCAACTAGCAGACGCTCTTCCACTTCAGATATTTTCTTCTGCTCCAGTTAGCTTTACCCTGAAGGACATGAACTGAAACTGAGAATGCATATTAAATCGGAGGTCAAGTTTAAGGCCAAGCACTGCAGTTCCCTAATCAGGCCAAACGCCCCACGAGGTTTCTCTTTGAGCCACGCTCAGCAACAGATCTCTCTCCCTTTGCATTCCTGGATTGCCATGACCGTACACGAACGCTACAGTAATTTGTGTTTTACAACCGCATCTGTCTGGTCCAGCCATGCAGTGCTACCAAGGCCAACTGTTCTAAAGTCATGACTCAGATGTTCTAAAAAATAAAACACAATCCCCTTGATTTTAGCTAGAAATGCAAAATGATTTAAGTACCTTTGTAGTTCTGTTTCTTTGTTTTCTGAATACTGTACAATTACAGGATCACGTTCCAAGGTTTCTCTCGGTGACTGCATGTATTTTGGGGAGAGGGGGTCTTTAATGAAAATAAATCCCTGATCAATTAAGAAAAGGACCAACTACAATGATGCGTGTAAGAGCAATCACTTGAGTTGACAACACTGATGGTTATTTCCCAGCATGTCACTGTCTGAGTCAGGAAAAGAAGCCATACCACAAATGTATTCCATGACTTCAAAACTGCTATCGGGACTAATGCATGGCTTTATTTGTGGCTTACTGTTTTTTGTAAGCAAATAAGTACAGAAATGCTTTCAAATGAGCCTGGAAGGTAACTGCATACATACTTTGAATCCTTGGACTGTACGGATCTTCAATTCGAAAAGCAGGATCTAAAACGCGATATATTACCTGGAGGAAAAATGGTACAACCAAAGATTCAGCTTTAAGAATAAGAGAATCTAAATTTGTATAGAAAAAGTTTACACAATAAACATATTGGGAAAAAACTGCTCTGACCTCTCCCTCCGTTGAAGGTTCAATGTCAGAGTATCGGGAATCACAAATGATATCATCCACCTTCTTCATGGGTCCAGTTGAAATCCCAGGAAATGAACTCTCACAGTCATATGCAAAATACCTATATACTTGCCACGTTTTTCCAAAATCAGATGACCTTTCTATCAACATTGCAGCAGGACGGAATGTCTAATAGTAAGAAAACCAAAAGAGATTTTATTCGGTTAATTATTACTTGCATTTACATTGAGTGCTTTTAAGTGTGAGCAATCCACATGGCTGGATTTTAATCTCTCTCCCTGCACTATTTCCAACATTTGGAAATATTTTTCTGCTGATATCCCATTTCCTGCTCAGAGGCAGATCTTTGAAATAACACACATCAAACCACAGACTACCCACCTTTAAAAAGATGGCACTCAGTGGCCAAGCACTTAAAACACGCTTACAATAAGCAAGCAAACTTGTAAGTTTTTTGGATTCCAAATCCTTTCTTAAAACTGGGGGTTAAAGCAGGGCTTTAGGGAGACAAAAGGCTTTTTTCCACGGCTTGTGGAAAGCAGCACAGCCTTCTTCCTTGCTGTACCTCCTTGCCTAATCTTCTACAAAGGACCTAATTGGCCTCCTCTCCTGCCTTGGGGACTGGGAGGCCACTTTCAGTGCTTCCCCTCCAGCTCTGACACCCAGAAGTTCTTGCTGAGCAGTTGTCCTTGATGCTCAGAAAAGCCCTGGGATTGCCCACCTCTCTTCGTCCGACCACACTACCTTTCGCAGCGTCTCTGCCGCCCAGTGCCGGCCGTCCTCTGTGCTGCATTAAGAAAACCTTCTTCTTTAAGGAGATTGAGAGGTTCAGTTTCATCCACTCTTGCTGCATTCGACTCCCTCAGTCCCAGTGACTCTTGCCCAGACTCTGGCAGGCTGCATTCGCTTCACACAAACCACTGTCCTTCTTACCTACACATATTTAACTCCAGAACAACTAGCCAATGACATTTTTAAAAGATTTTTAATCCCTCTGACCTAAAAATCTCATGTTTCAATTTATGAGCTGCATTTCAAAAAGCAGGTATTAATTTAACACCTGGCTTGCACCTACCAAGAAATGCCAAGAGTCTCTTCATTAGTTTCATGTATTCAGAGGAGGCCCTCCAAGAGCCAAGTACAAAAGCATTCAGTCACAGCTGGAAATAAATTTTGTTTCTGCTTCCTGGCTGAAAATATCGCCCAACTTACAAACTGGTATCTCACCCAACAAAAAATGTAGCAATCCAGAGGTAAGGCAGCTCAAGTGTCTACCACGCAAACAAAGTCAACAAATCGTCATTAAAACTATCTTTCCCCTGCAGTCTTCCTCCTGACAGCAGACCAAGCCCAGTGGCACTGGGGCATGATGGCCGCAGCACCCACATCAGGTCAGGGATCTCTCGGGGGTCCCTCGCTGCTGGGGGCCAGCAGAAAGGACCACCTTCTACCTCAGCCATGAGCGTGGGGCAGGCTGAGAAACCCAAGCCGACGCCACAGGAAAGAGGAACAAGCTCTCCTAGAAAGCTGACAGATGAAAATTAGGAGGTTAATTTGTCTACATGCGAAGAGCAGGGATTTAGCCCTGCAGGAACTGCAGCCCCTGAAACCTCAGCTGAAGGTTGCCACTAGCACTTGCCTGCGATTTAGGATGTACGGGACATAATCTGCCATTCCAAGACATCTGTTTGTAAAGAAACAAAGACACTTTGTGTACAGATGTTCCTTCTTCCTGAAGACCTTTCCATTTGCCAAATGAAAACTGATACCATGGCCAATTTTTTTTAAGAAGAAAAATCCTTGCTACTATATGCTTTAGCTAATGATCTTCTAGAACACAACCACCAGAGAGAGACACCAACACAAATCCCAGCTTCAGTATGACTCCTTCTGCAGCCTCATTGGAGTTCAAACACAACTCAAGCCACAAGTCACGACTCAGCCTTCCTGCGTGACTTCAGCAGCAGTTAATAATGGTTGATAGTTCCAAAAAATCAGGCAAAACAGCTGAGTCAAAGCCCAAATCCCAAATATCAAATAGATGTGAAAGACTATGAGATCTCTTATTTCCTTGTGTTTTGGAGTTTGGGGTAAGGCTGTGGCTTCCTTACCTTGAAGGTCATAATGAGATGAGTGAAATGAAACTCGGCCTCCAGGTTCAGCTGGATAGTCACGTTTTCCAAACCTGCAGGGGCAGAGAAAAGAAGCTGTGCAGCAAACAAGGACACCCGCCAGCCTCTACATCTAAAATTTGCCAAAGCTCTTCACTCCGGTGACGCAGGGACTCTTTTTCTTTGCCACTTGGCTCTGCTGTCAAAAAGGGACATGAGGGTTAGTGCGTTACCGAGGTACGGGGGAGACACCAAGAACCTCCTGAAGAGTGTATCGCACATGGGATTCCTGTGCATCATCTGTGCCAAACACGTTACACCCAAAGCATGAGCCTGCACTGCCATTATTTTAGACTGCGTAACATGGCTAACATCACTAGATGTAGGGTAAGGATGGGGACTGCTATGGGCTGGATCCTGGCACCAAAGCGCCCAGTGGCTGGTACAACTGAGGATGCTGAGCCCAGACCTGCGTGGTGACCTCAGGCTGTCCTCACACACTGCAGCCCATCTGGCAGCAACAGAGCCGCGAGCTTCTGCAGCCCTAACACTCCAAATCTCACCGATGGCTGGTAGGGGCCGTTTCCCACCTTTCTTTGCTCACTCTGGACTCTCCTGTCCATCCGGACACAGGAACAGTTCCTTTACAACCTGGTTTTGAAATACTCCTAAAGCAACTATCACAGCCGTGCTTTGCAATGTGAGGGCTAGGAAACCTTTGGCAAGCAAAAGGTTTTCCAAACTCTGTTGTACAACTACCTACAGCCAAGGACACTACACAGAAAGGAAGAAAAACAGTTACAAATACTATTTTTTCATGTGAAAAGATCTCTCAAAACAGCTGGATACTAATTATACTGTAGTTAAAAATTAAAAAAAAAATAATCAAGATTTACGGAGAGGAGAAGGGGTAAGAAATGAAAATAATAAACCAATAAAGCGCTTAAATTTTCGACCAGCTGTAACTTAATGTGGAACATGCAGCAATGGTCCCTTCTGCTGTATGCCTGAATAGAAGAAAACATGAATTGGACAGAAAGAATCATTTGTTTTTTATTGTTGAAGGACATTTTCATGACCTTATGAGCTAAGAACTTTTCTGTGTGAATGCTGCCAAGCCTGTTGCAAAAAACATGAATTATTTGGAATGCTAGAAGAGAGCTGCCGGAGACAAGCAGCTTGCTAGTCTGATCTAAATGGTTAAAAAGGATTTAGTGAAAACCTTTCTTCATCAGGCAGCAGAAATGTTACAAATATTACCATTTTATTTTAATATACAGTAAGACAGCTACTGCCAATGCATTTGCAGAAGTCCCATCCTGTCCAGCTGGCTTTAAGGCTTCAGGGCAGGACTGCTGTTTGAGAAACCTCAATGCCTTGTTTTGTGTACGAAGGCATGCCAAAAGCATAACCATAAAAGTAAAAAGTGCAGAGGAAGAGTAAAGGAAAAAAAAAAAGAAAAAAAGCCACCAAACTAACATGCAATATTTTTTTTAACTAGCTGGCTTGTTTCTGGTATTCATTTTACTGTTTGGCATACGGATGCAGGAATTCAGGGAGCCCAGGAGGGGGAAGGCAGTTTGCAGGGTAGGAGATGTCCCTGGCTTTGCTCTCCTGGGGTAGGAGGGCAGGGAAGCGGGAGGTCTGCGGGCGGGACGGCGGCCCCCAGCTCTGTGCCTAAACCTCCTCCTTCCACACCCTCCCTCCAGCCCAGCGGCGCGGGGAAGCCCTGCGGTGCTTCCTTGGCAGAGCCGCCTCGGGATATTTACTCCTGGAAGGCTGCTCTGCTCCCGCTGCCCGAACATGAGGGAGATCTGGAGCCAGTGTGGGAAACTTTTCTCTTTAGGAAAGGATTCTTGCAGAGTGGTGGGACGGCTCTTTCCAACACACCCAGAGGTCTGACGGGGCTTCGTTGTAGATTAAGGACTGTTCCAGGGCACACAAAAGCAGACAGTTTTACTCAGCATGAGTAAACCAGCATGCTCAAACAGCACGATCCTTCAAAGGGCAGTAATCACCAGGCCAGAGATAACAGCAAACCCGCAGGTACCCTTAAACAAAAGGAGGAAAAGCAGCTCGCAGCCCTGGAAATGGCTCCCGGACAAACCCCGTACCATTTTCCGACTGCCACCAGAGCTTCAGGCGATTTGGAGCGAACGTGGTGACCACGTTTTCAATGCGATGACTGTCAGGATTGAGAGTATCGTGGAAGGGATCCTCGGAGTCACATACGAAACATTTTTTGTCCTCCTGAAACAACAAAATAATCAACATTACTGATTTTATCCGCGGGGCAATAGTTGTTTCCTGCAGATAAGAGTATTTTCCATCCATATCACATTCCACTCATTTTCCCTGCAGGAGTCACCAAAGGGGTTTTTTTTGTTGAAATGGTAAGTGTATTTACCTTTATGAATTAATACAAATTGCCAAATGGAAAATATGCCAGGAATTCCATAAACTTTATTTTTAGGAGAAGTATGTTTTCTATCGAAATTGCAGTTTCAGGGAATCTCTTCCAGCGCGCGTATTCTCCAGAAGTCAGAACCAAAGGCAGCATCTACAGAAAATCTCCGAATTGCTTCTGTACAAATGTACACGTGCAAAACTGCGTCTTCAACAACTTGTGTGAAATAACATTGGCTTTTGGGAGCTAGCTTGGACATCTAAGTTCTTGTCATTGGGGATACCTCTGGTGAGGTTCAATACACATCAAGGGTCCATTCGTGATTTAGTGACGGGGCCCTTTCAGCGCGGGGTTAACTTTACTCTGAATCCAGCTTGTCAAGCTCCTACTTAAACCTTGCATCTTCACCTTTGATTGCAATCCCAAGCTATGCACATAAACCCAGTTTGCACATACTACAAGGTGTGCCCATAAAAAAACAGTTGGGTGCAAGTCTGGCACGTGCTGCTTGGGAAAGCTGGAAGATTCTTCACGAGAAGGACAAAAACCCATCATGACTATTACTACAAACAATGCTATTTTTACATTGTCCCGGTGCCTAAAACAACTACATTCCAATTTTGCAAGGTAGGATGCGAACCAAACCAAATGGGAGGGTTCCTGCCCAAACCAACTCAGAGTTTGGCAGACTGGAGGGGGCAGAGGAGGGAGAGAAGCTCATCGCGCCACAGCAAGGGAGCCCCGGCACACCAGCAACTCTTCACTGTCAAAAGCTACACAGGCATCATTCCTCCAGCAGGTTTATGGAGACAAATGCAGTGCTTTATCAGCCAAGAATGTGAGAGCTGGCAGGTCTGCGCCACACAGGCCTTCCATTTCACTGATTTCGGCTTCAGCAGCTCCTCCCAAGCCCAGCGCTTTGCCCCCATGAGCACCCGGGAGACTCCTCCAGGAGAGAGCACAGCAAGAGCGGGGGTCTCGAAGAAAACGTCCCTCTGCCCGCTTCAGGCTCCTCCCCCCCAGTACCAGAGCCCCCGCCTCATGGCACAACTTGCTCCTTCTCCCACCAAACTCGAATCCTGGAAGGCTCAATCCTGCAAAGTGCTCAGCGTGGCCAAGCCCCATATTATTAAGAGGATACTCGGCACCTTCCCACATCCACAGCCTGACACAGTTTCTTCAATACCACCTTATGGTTCAGAATTAACCAGGGACATCCCAAACGCTGAACTGGGGCTGTGAGATCAGGAGTAAGGGCACACATGAACTCCCGAAGCAATGCTTTTTACTATAGCGCTTCAGCATTTTTTGAGCCAAGAAAACATAACAAAGTGCCTTTGATGTTTTGTTCTACCAGGGATGCTAATGTCGTTAAAGAAGTCCTATTACAGACAATCCTGACATATGCCAAAAATTTTTCAGCAAAGCTAAACCCCGGGTTAAATCAAGTATTAGCTCTAGCAGTACAGTAAAACTAAAGGTGGGGGTGAGATTTGGTAACCTCAGGGCACAAACGGGCCAAGTGCTACAGCCCTCAGGCAGGGCTCCTCCTGCTTCCCGTGGTTTTCCTTCCAAGTGCCAGAATCCGGCCCTATTGTCTCTGCAGTAAATTCGGCCAGAGATTATCCCCTTACTTTCAGTTCAACAGAGTCCCACTTATAACTGATATTTTATTCTTCTCCACCATCCCTTCTGTCTCAGAGATTTTAAATAAGTCTGGTGAGCTGCTTCTGGCTTAAATAGTAACGAGCTTTGTGTTTTCCACCAGATGTGCGGGACAACCTTATTTGCATCCTTTCACTTGGAGACCATACAAATGTAATTACATTACGGGAACAGTGGCCAAAACACTACCCGGGTCCTACAGACCACTCTCAGTCAGGAAGCTGTCTAGACGGCTCCGGGTAAGTCTGAAAATAAAGTATTAATTGAACTTACTGCGGCACATTCCTCCTTCTTAACCTCGCTGAGGAAAGGGGGGTCGGGAGCCGAAAGCAGCGAGGGGTTCCCTGGTCCCGGCTTCCTTTGAC
>NW_008796221.1:3287751-3315166 GCF_000699145.1 Aptenodytes forsteri | reverse complement strand
GCAGGCTGTGCCCTCCCCGTTGCTCCCCAGCTTTGGGAGCGGGCGCTGGGCAGGGTGCAGCAACCGGGGGGAGGGGGTATCACCGGCGGGGCGACCCCTCTCCCCACCCCTGTCTGTGGGGATGCAATGCGGGAATGGGAGTTTTGACCCGATCCTGCCTTCTGCCGGGGGTGCTGGTGGGGCTGGGCACCTGGGAGGGGTGGATGGTGGATGGAGCGTACCTGTGCGGCAAGGCCCGAAACCCAGCAAAGGGCCAGGGGCTTGGCAGCCATCGCGCGTGATGCTCAATGGCCCCGAATCGCCCGGTGCTGTGGTGCCAACACACGTGGCTTGGGAGTGCCATTCCTGGGGACGGTGGCCACGCTGCCATACGTGGCTGGGTCTGGCCCTGGCGTGGGCAGAGAGGCCCGTCGAGCCCGGGCTGGCCGCTGCCAGGCTGCTTCTCGTTACCTGGGAGCACGCGGTGCTGCTGCCTTCCCAGGGGCGCTGGGGCGGCTGCGAGGGGTGAACGGCCGTGCTTGAGCTGCCCCTGCACTCCTGGCCTCCTGTTTTGGTTCCCTGGGCTCTGCGGGGGGACACGGGGGCTTTGTTGGCTGGTGGCAGAGTCCCCTCGGCACCCAGGGGGAAGGTTTACTGGTAAATAAACACCGAGGAGCGGGTACGAAGGATGGATGCGTTTGAAGAGCGCAGCCCCGGCTGGGCGCAGGCTGGGACAGATGCGTGGGTTTATATACTCGAGTTTTGCTTGTGCACGTGTAACACGTAAACTTGTGTAAATCTTTACCAGGTACCGGTGTCTCTCAAGAACACTTTGCCCTCGCCATTTGCAGTGCCGGAGTGGAAACACACTGCGGTCTGTCTGTCCCAGCAAACCCTGCCGAGGTAGGTAAATATGTTCGTTCTCATTTTACAGATGGATAAGCAGAAACAGAGAGATACCAAGTGACTTGCCCTAAAGGTTAAACACCAGGTCTGAAACATAACCCAGGACTCCCGATTGAAGAATTTGTGGGGCTGTTTCATTAAAGATATCCAGGAAATTAAACCATTTTAAGCTGACAGGGCAGGTATTGGAATTCTAAACCTCTTCTGCTATGTAGTCTTCTAAATTCACAAAACTAATTCAGTTTCACAATCCTGTCATGTAAATCACAGCCCGGCTTTGTTTTTAAGCTTCAATACAACGAACATTTTTGTCCCACTAACAGAAAATGTTTTACTCTGCTGCAGTTAGAAACTGCCCCAGTCCAGGGCAGACGGGCAGGGGCATTCCGCAGCATCACTCCGTGTGCAAGTGTGCAAGGACAGAGTGTTTCATTGCCACTGGATTTTTTCTATCGCATATTTTTTCAATTTTTATTGGTTTTCTCCTCGTTTTTTTTTCTGTTTTGTAGCCTTGTAGAAGTCCTATCCTCCCCTAAACCTAAAATAGGCTAAAGTTGCCCTCTGGAGCTCCTTGCCACTATAGTTAGGCTTCTTCGTGCCTTGCCATGGGCGGCATGACAATGCACTGTGTTCCAGCCTGGGGGTGACCCTGCTGCATGGCATCAGGGATTGAGTTGGGGTTGCAGTGGTGACCACTCGCCCTGTGTGGGGAGTGCAGCCGTGGCCCGGGGTGGCCACTGTCACCTGTAACCGTGGTCGCCTTTCAGAGGTGGCTGAAACCTGGGTGAGACCACCAGCATTCACGGTGTGGGTAATTAGGTGCAATGAACTCGTTCGTGTCTGTCCCTCTCTGCAGTGCTCGTGAACAATAGCTAGTGGCAGTATTTTAATTTGATTGATTCTTCAAATGATAAAAATTCATTTTTGTGCCATTTCCTGTCCCTGTGGTTGGTTAAGTGGCTTTACAGTCTTGGGGTGTCTGTCTTTGTGCTGGGTTGGAAGTCTTCTTGAAGAACCAAAGTTCAGAATTTGACCTCAGTGGGACCCGCTTTATCACCCGTTTTCTTATAACACTGCAGTGGTTGAATGCCTAGCATTCTATGCCTAGCAAATAGAGCTGATGAGATAATTTTTGATTAAATATATCTTTGATTATATGTGGTTTTGGTTAAATGTTGTTTGCATTTTGATTAATGTCACTGAAGTCAAAATGCTCTACAGCAAGATAGTGATTTCAATAATTTTTTCAATAAACGCTGAATTTCTGAAGCCACTTCTGTCCACAAGAAAGAGAGCCAGGGGATCAAAAATAGGTATTTTTGATCCAGATACAGCATTTTCCCACAAATTAACTTTGCAAAAACACTTTAAAATTTTTTGCACCACTTCCAATGGGGAACGCTGCACAGTTGTAAACCTCAGAAGCTGTCACAGAATGGGTTTGGTGTCCTGTAGCTGCTGGTCCTGTCAGGTCTGCTTGCTTTGTGTGTCTGAGCATGCTTGGAGGAAGGCAGGGGAGGTCAGACTCCATGCTGACTTTCTTCTTCCTGTTTCTGCTTTTCTTCCAGCGATTTCTGTTTCCCCCCCATGGATACATCTCCCCTCCAGGCCACAACTGCCTTGTGTTTAGAGACTTCTCATCCGTGGCTTGTGTCAAAAGCCATATGGCAACTCTCACAGCCAACAGTGGATTTTAGGAGGAAGGTCTCTTTCAACTTTCTGCTTGTGAATTCAGATTTTTAAAGCCATGAATGAAATAATTTTAGTTTATATGCAATTCGGAATTTCTTTCTAAGAGCTTCAGTTTGCCTGTTTCAAGTGCAGTGCAGCAGGGCCGCATTGAAACCTGCAGGAAGTTCTTCATTACCTGGAGACCTGCGTGTGAGCAGCTTGGTGAGTTGTGTGCTCTGAGTAAACCGGAGATGCTCGATTTCATTATGGCAAAGTCAATCTAAATACACTCATCTGATTATAGCCTAGTAACTTCTAAAGAAGCATCGCACCTCATAGATGATTTTTTAAAGTGCTAAAATTCAGAAGAAGCTAAACCACAAATATGTGCATACCTGCATTCAGGTGTCTGTTAGATTATATCAAAGTTATAATTTGATTCCATCATTTTCACAATAGAAGCTGTTATATGGGTAATGCATGTTGCACGTTGCCCTGGAGCACAGCTGGTTTGAGTTAGAGGGATATCTCTGAAATCTCATCCATGGCAGCAATTCCCACCCAAGCCCCCCACTGCATACGAATGCTACTTTAGCTCTTGTAAACACAGAGTGATAACTATGGAGGGTTTATCTCAGTTGGATCGAAACAGTGCTTGCTTTTAGATAAGGATTGTAGATGCTGAGCCCTGTATTCCTGCAGAGCATTCCTCATATTACAGATGTGGTCTGGGCTGCATTGGAGTGCTCTGCAGCAGTGCTGGGCTCCTCACACCAGCTGAATAAATTCCATGATGGATGCTTGCTGTGGGACGGTCCAGACGGGAATGACATGACTGGTTTTAACTGAGGAAAAGCCATCCTTAGTCTGTTCAGTGTCCTGCAGGAATATGGGTGGGGTTTTGAAACTGAGGCGTAGCTCCCTTTGGTCTTTTTAAAACCCTAGCCCTTCTGTAGCATTTGCTTAGCCCCAGTCTCCTTCTTTACATTAAAAGAAGAACTGTAAACTAAAATTTAGGTCAATTCCTGTGTTCTTTATGGCTACAAGAAACTGCTGTGTGAACCCTGACTTCGGTGAAGTGCTGCATGTGGGAGAAAAGCTGGAGAAATTGTTTTTCAACATTTGTGGCCCTGCAGACTCACTGCTTAAACCTAAGAGCTTGAGTTATTCTACAGTTGTTGGTTGCATTAACGAAAAACGTGGGAAACCCCTTATAACCGTAAGAAAAAAAGGTATTGCAGGAGAGGTATTGACAAATGACCCTTAACAACGACTTAAACAATGATTTTGAAGTTGTTTTTGGCGTTAAGCATCTGTGCACTGCCATCCAGTGGACACTGGGGAATTGGCTCCCTGTCACCCACCTCTAATGGTCCAGCGCTGCACAGAGGTACCGCGCATCCCTGCGCATTTTCAGGTAACATAGGGGACCCCCACATCATCAGGGGTTCCTGGTGACCCCCCTACCCTATCCCATGGAGTGGGAGTGATGGTACCCTGGGGACACCACCAGTTGTCAGCAGGGATGGCTACAGAAGCCCACAGACCTTCCTCTGCATCGCACCATCCCGGTCTGTGCAGCCCCATGCGGGGTTGTGGCACAGCCACAGGTTATTGTAGGGTTCAGCAGAAGATACAGGGTGTTGGGAGTCTCTGAGGCAGTTACCTGTAGTTCTCTGAGCAATCCTCCTTTTGCATTTCCATCACCCTTCAAGGAGAAGCCCGGGGCTGTGGGCAGGAGTGTATTTTAGAGCTCCCTCAAAGACTGCATCCCAATTACTTTATCAGCTGGTTTATTATAAGGTATTTCCTATTTCCATATAAACTCAATTGAACAAAAAACCCAAGAGAAAGTTACGTTATTCACTGTGCCAAAATACTATATGCACCTTCAGATGAATTTACAGAGACAGCCCTTCGTGCCGGGAAGCTCAGGAGGTGGTAAGCGTGAAGACTTCAGTTGCACTTTACCTGATGGTCTGTTCAGACCCTAACTTTTGCATGTTGCATACTTGCTTTCCTGCTCCGTGATTTCATTTTTAATGGCTATCACTTGTTCCTCTAGTTGTCTCAGTTGCTCTGCCTTGTCTTGTTTGGTTTGATTCAGGTCCTGAAGCTTCTTCTCCAAATCTGGAAGAGTAGAGACATGCAATGATGTGTTTGTTGTGTAAGTAAAATCCAGGGATTAACAGCATTTCTTTTCCCAGCAGTTTTAGAGGCAATAAGCCCATTTCAAATGGGGAATGTTATATATGCAACTGGAGGGAAAAGTCTGGCTTCTGGATTGCGAGAGAAACGTGACAGCCTTAAAGAAACTAATTTCTCAGCATCTGCTTTTTGTCCATCAGCTATGATGGACATGGAGCTCTTAAAGGAGTTGGCTTAAAGTTGGGAACACTCAGAGGAACAGTGTGTCCACTGATGTGTGTAAAGCCTAGACAATTCAGGCGTAATGGACTTAGGTCTCCCTCATTTACAGGAGTGTTTCTGCTGGTCCCTGAGAAGCTACACCAGTGTAAACATACTGGTAATAGGTCAAAACCACATTATTCACTGCCTGTTTCCAATGCACTTATCATCTGGGCATTTGGAGTGACTGGGATGATCTTAATGCTTCTCCTCAAGGTATCATCTGCTCAAAGTATTTATTTGGGTCCTGTCCCGAAGAATTTGTTCCCGGGATGGAGTTTCTGCTTCTGTTTTGCTGACGTTACGCGATACTTTCAAACGTTGAGCCTGGCAGGATCCTAGGCCCAAGGATTCCCAGTGGAAATGCCCCGACCTTCACTACAAGGAGAATTAGGTCCCCTGTCTGCAATTACATGAGATGTATTCTTCTGTTTTGGTGACCCTCTAAACCCACCCGAGAGGCTGTGTAAGGAGCGGTGCCACAGCAGCCGTGGTCTCCGCTACCCACGAGCCCTCTGCCTCCCGGACGCAGCCCCGCAAGTCCAGGGCACATCGGCTTCAATCTCCATGGCAGTGCACGTGGGTGATGACACCAGAGTCTGGACCGACGTGACCGAGGCATGTACTCGAGCCCTCCTGCCTGCTGTGGGACATGGATGTTTCTCTGCGTGTTCGAACAAGCCAGTATTTGTACCTGGTTTGTTCTGCCATTGCTCAGCGATAATGTCTGAAGGGGAACAAGTATGTACTGATGAAAAAAAGCTACCCTGCAGCTCTCTATAACACAAGCCATCGCTCGGGTAATGTAAGAAAAGACAGAGCGCAGAGGAAAGATTTAAGGTCCACATGCCCAAAGCAAGTGTATAAATCAAAGCTCCCAGCTAAATCTGCAGCCAAGTTTTCTGCAGATTTTGCACTTGTCCTGCTTTTAAACTGCCTGAATCAAATCACTGCAAGTCCCCGTGTGGACACTTCTTAAAACTCCGCTTGTAGCAACCAATTTATGTCAGAAAAAGTACATAAGCCAAATCTATTTAACTGCTTTTAAACTGCTCAGGTAGCTTCAAGCAGGGTTTTTCACCAGTTAAGTTGTTTTAAACCTGATTTCAGGTGAACCTAGTCTGTTAGTGTCTGTGGGCAAGGACTTCAGTTTAATTCATAACTGTCAATTTTCACCGCTCCCTATGGAAGTGAGAACACCACCTGTTATTCTTTTAATTTTTTTTTCAGTCTCTTCAGCCAGTTTTTCTGCTGCTTCTTTCAGCTGCTTCACTTTTTCTAATGTTACTTTTGGAGGTCCTCGGGCTTTTAGCTTTTCTTGAAGAATAGTGTACTTTCTTTTAATGTCAGCAAATTCCTGTAACAAAAAGGCGTTACTTAGTTTAAGAGCATCTCATAATTAATCTGGTGTACCAAAGGAGATTTTTATACCTTTTTTAAATATCCTTTTTGAAACAAACTTTAAATCTCTCATTCTCTTAAATCTTAAAAAAAAATAAATCCATGAGTGTACATTGAAAAATGCTTTGCAAAATTTCTTTTAATGTCAGCAAATTCCTGTAACAAAAAGGCGTTACTTAGTTTAAGAGCATCTCATAATTAATCTGGTGTACCAAAGGAGATTTTTATACCTTTTTTAAATATCCTTTTTGAAACAAACTTTAAATCTCTCATTCTCTTAAATCTTAAAAAAAAATAAATCCATGAGTGTACATTGAAAAATGCTTTGCAAAACCTGGTAAAAATCAATTAAACTGCCAGTGGAGCAATGTAAAGTGTCAAGGGAGGGCAAGGATGTAAAGAAAATATGGTTTAAGATTTTTAAAGCTTATGCTGGTTTTACTTCTTTTGATAGGGCTTTTCTGTAAATTTAATTTTTGATATGAGGCTTAATTCAAATTTAAGTAATTACCTGTAGCATCAGGTTTTTTTAATTCTATTTTTTTACATTTTTGGCTGTACTAATACTTACTGGCTAACTCCATTCCATGCCGATTTAGATTGCTGTCGAGGCTGCAGTTTAGATTTCTACTAGGTTTCTTATAACCTGGAAGCTTGGTCATGCTCCAAGCTTGCACTGTGGGTGCCTGGTTCTTGCAATTTTAGCAAATTTCTAGCTGCCTCAATGCATCCTCAAAAATTGGAGCTACTGAAAAGCACCTGGCCAACCAAAAACTCCAAGTAACTCCCACAGCAATTTTCTCTGAAGGAGAATGGCATGGGATGAATGGCCAGGCTGCCTCCATCGCTCACGTATTTTAATATCTGTTTTTGTGATTTGTTCTGTTGTGTTTACTGGTGCCCATGGTGACTGTGAGTCTTATACACAGTGCAAGGAAAAATGTCACGAAGTAGCCAGAGAAATGTGTATGTTTTCTTTCATTCAAGCAAACAGAAGCGTTATTTGCCATAAGCCTTAAAATAGAAAAGAAATTACTCTTAACCTGTGGCATTTTACACTGCATGGCATAAGGAAGACATTAACACAGTTTTGAGGAGAGCAGGGCAACACAATTACACTTCTGAATCAAAAATACTATCAAACATGGAGGGAATTTTTTTCCCCTTAATATGTGGCAGAAAGGCTTACGTTATCAATATTCTGGGCTTGCTTGTGTGCTGCTTCTGCCCCTGCTCTTGCCTTTGTAGCTTGATTCTTGTTCATCAGCATTTTTGCCTGCAGTGTGGCAATTTCATCCTCCATCTCAGACTGTTTTGCTGACAAGTTGTTCAGTTTGTCGTTTGTCTTGTTCACTTGGTTCTCAGCCTGAAACAGAGGAATTGAAGGTTGATTTCTTTTGCAACATGCATCCAGCCTGCAGAGCGTGGTAATGAGGGAGATTAATGGCAACTGATTAAGAAGAGGAGACCCTTAAACATTATGGAATCGGTGTCATATCTGTGCCACATTCTGGTTTTATTTATTTAAGTTTACATTTAAGGAAACTTCAAGATGAAGTATCTTTTTCTAAAATGTAGGTAGTAAATAAATTAAAAATATTTACAGTGAGATACCTGTGAGATTTGTGTTTTGATGCCTCGTATCTCTTCGTTTAACTTTATGAAGGTGTTTTTGGAGTGTCCTTGGGACTTCACAACATTTTTTAGTTTATTATGAATTTCAGCCACAGGCAGAAGAGCTTTAGCTGCTTCGCTAAAATGGAAAAATAGAAGTGTGGGTAGTATTGTGGTGTGGAGAGCAAAGCAAGAACACGTTTCAAATGCACCCACGCTCACATGCAGGAATGTTCCCTCGAGTCCAACAACTGCTAAAGTTGTGATTTGTAAGTTGGCAAAGCAAAACCTCAGTAAGGGACCTTGTGTGGGAGCACATGAGATGCTGTATTAAAGGTGAGGCTGGATGCTGCCGGCTGCCTGGTGGTGCACTGCTAGTAAGGAAAGCTCGCTTATGGGTGAACATATTTTCTCTCTCCCCATTTTAAACCTCCTAGTGAACCAGATGTAATGATCCACTAGGTCCACCGTGGAAGTACGTAGCTGCCTTGGCCTCTTTGACTGAGCAGACGGAGGAGCCAAGAGCTGGCGGGAGCTGCCTCCTTGCAGCACGTCGGCTCCCACAGCCCCAGCGGTCATGGCTCGTTCCTGCTGGGGAGGCCCTGTGGAAATCGCAAGCTGCAATCTGCTGTCATCTGAGCTTTCCCTCCAGTGTTACTAGGATACTGCCTGGGGTATGGAGCAGTCCTACCGTGCACAGTGCCACCCTAGCTGGAGTTAGCACATCAGTACGAGAATACCCTACTCACTTGGCTTCTTGTGCCTCCACCAGCAGCGTCTGAGTTTCCTCCCTTTTTCTGTTTCTCTTACTCACATTCAGTTTGTACTTCTCACAGGGGTTCATAATGCTCCTGATTTTGCCAAGCATGCCCATGAGCTCTTGTGGAGTCAGGGGAAGGTTTATTTGCAGAACATAATTTGCCACCTTCTCAATGTCTTCTGGAGGCGCGCTCTCATCTGCAACAGAAACGGAGCTGCGGGTATCCTGAAGCGGCTCCTTCCTCCCAGTGAAACGTAAATGATCGTTATGGCTGCCTACCCTTTGAGTTTTGTGGCAGAATAAAGCTGACAGGCACAGCAAGGGCGTAAGAGAATTATCTCCAACATTTTGTGATTTAACATTATGCTTCCAGGTACTGCTGTTAGTGTTGTCAGAACTGGCTAAAATGAGGATTTGAACCCACTTTGAACTGGGTTATTAAAATTCTGATGTAGAACCGAGCCCGCAGAAGGTTTTAAATCGGTGCACGGCACAGCTAGCTGTGTCAGAGCCCATTTCTCCCTCGGCTGCCAGATCAAAGAGGCGCTGAAGAGACTGGGGTGTGAATGGAGCTTTCCAAGCCAGCCAGTGGGTGTAATCCCTTCCCTGGAGTTGCCACAATATTGAGAAAGTGTTCCTTTGCTGGTTAATGAGACAGGCTAAGCTACAGAGGGAACTTGGGTCAGACTCAGATAGGATGGGAATTTACAGTAGAAAAACCTTATTTTGACAACTCCCCTTACAAATGATCTCGTCCTAGTTCTTTGCTAAGAGGCACAGGCACACAGAGTTAGAGTAGTCAATGCCTTGTGAAGTCTCATCATCACTTCTGTTTTCTGCTCACTTCCCTTTATAGACAAGACCTTGGGTGATAAAACAGTTGAAACATTAAATGTTTGTGCTAATGCTCTGAAGTAACTCACCAAGAATTAAATAGAAGACATTCACTGCAAACAGCAGTGCATTTCTGAGAGCTATTTTCTGTAGAAATAGATTCATCTAATACTACCATTCACGTCAACATAGAGTACAACAGATTTAATGTAACTGTACACATCTCAGCTGTTACAGTTTTTAAACTTCAATTTACAAAACAAAAATTAATGAAAAAATGCTTTTATAATTGTTAGTAAATGCCGTATGTCTACTAAGAAACATAAAAGGACAGCCAAAGGTGCAATTTTCAATTGCTATCAAATAAAAATCTGCAAATCTTAAGGACTTCAATGGAGTTTTTCTTCCCAAATCAATAAAATAACTTAAATGTTCCTGAACAAAGGAAGTCCTCTGTCCTCTGCCCTCGCTCCCACTTAGAAGTAGAGGTATGAATGCCAAAGGACTGCCAACATAGAAACTTATGAGATCAGCTACATTCAAGGGATTAAAAAAATCCTACCACATTTGAACTCCTTTGATGTGCATCTGGTAAAAAAAACATTTCTTACAGCATTTTTCTGCAATCGCGAGGGTGGAAAAAGTTTTAGGGTATATATGGTTGTTTTGGGTTTTTTTATGAGAGCTGTGAAGTTCTACCAGAATCCTTTGATTCCTTGAGTTACAGCTTTATGGAGACGACGGAACAGTATGTGTCCTAATTCCCACGCTCCCTATGGAGAACCTCTATTTATGGGCCTGGAAGAAGGGGGTGGAATAATAATTTGAGGATGCATTGGACATGCCTGGACATTATATATTGTACGAAATTATGTTAGTAGTCCTTTACTCAGATAAACCAGGAACTGAGGGAATTACTTGCATGCTTCAAATTAAGTAAATTAATAAAAGATGACAATCAGAACATAACAGATCTAGTGGAAAAGTAATACAAAGTACTGTCATGTGGGAGAAATAAGCACTAGAAAAAAGGGATTGAAAAAGATTGCGCAGATCAGGAGGTAGGCAAGAAATTTGATGTGTATACAGCTAGACCATTTTCTGGCCATCTATTATGCTGTATTATATTGGAATATATATAAAAAATGAGTCAGAAAGAACTTTGCATATTTACCTAACAAGAAGTCTTTCACTTTTCGGATGAACTCCTTAGTGATCTCTCGGTCAACTTCAATTTGATTCTTAGCTGTCTCCAGTTGCCCATTAAATTGTGAGCCTTTCAACTTGCTGTCTTCTGCCATTTTTCTAATGCTTTCAACCTGGAAATATTATTAGAAATAGCAGTGCCATTTTCTGGAGGTTATCTACCATTGCTTGGCAAGTTGACCTCTGACACAAAAATAATTTTCATCCAAGCCTCAGCTGGAATCACTTGATGTGGCTTTGAAAAGTAGTAGGAGACTCCTTTGGGGAACTCCAGAAGTTGCTACTTCATAGCCTTCATCTGGCCTCAGAAAAAGCCTAAGTCAAACATTTTTTTCTCTCTACAACCACTGCTAAACCACAGGCCCTTCTGTTTCTAAAAGAAGGGGCTGACTGTTATTTTCTATTGCAGTGTTGCAGCATGTCAGTGATGAGATTCAGAACAGAAAAGGCATGTTAATTTCATTTGCCTTTTCACATTGGACTTGCTGTTAAAAATACACCTAAGAGGACACAAATAAGGAAGGTAGAGTTCAAGGCTTGTCTTTAAAAGTTACATTTTGCCATTAAATTACTATTCTAGATCATTTAAATGAGAGCTTTAGATTCATCATCAAATGCCAACGGTATTTTGCTTTGCTGGGACTATGCTTTGCTTCAATGAAATCCACAGGAACCGCCTCTCTGGTCTGTGGAGAGAAGAGATTCACCGTTTCCCCATGCAACAAGAAAAATGGTGATGTTTTTACTTTTGAAACATCTCAAAATACTTCACACATATTATCGTAGAGCTGTCAGAAGCTTGTGAGTGCCAAAGGCAATGTCCCAGCAGCCTGGCGCTTGCCACCTCAGTACGGGATGTCTTTCGCTGCTGCCTCTCTGTGTCCTGGGGCCCAGGCATGTGCCCCGATTGCTCATTTCTAAACCCGTTAGCTGTGATGCAAGTGTGTCGCGTGTATTTTAAAAGGAGGAAATGGATGCCCAGGCACCCTGAAGGGACAAGACAAAGCCACAGTAGAATGACATTTCTGTTGGAAAATGTGTTTTGCCTATAATGGTAACAGGCATCATCTCTGATTGCTAATGAGAACAAACTGTCTGGTGTTTTGGAATTTGTCTGTTCTGTTTCCTTTGCACATGTTGCACTGGCCATACTTTGCTTGAGTTATTTTCACTGCTACTGTGCAGTACAGCCAACTTACTTGATGCCATTCTAAACATCACCAGGGGCAGAAAAGCTTCAGCTTGAAATTATTTGCAAAAATTCTTTAATGGCAAACATAAGAGTAATACGAAGTTGTATAAATTGAGCTTAATGCTATGCACAGCAGTAATCCCACTGCAATAAGCATGGGCCATACTCAGGCTACTGACAAACGGTGCCCTTTGAATCTTTCCCAGTAAGAATATAGACAATACTAGCCTGATGCCACCAAATTCCATAGGCACAGGGCACCGTGACCCGTGAGATCTTGGCAGCTGTGAGGAAGAGGAAGGCATACCTAGAGCCACAGTCCCTTGGTGGGACTGGCACCTAACACTCCCAGTACTGAACCATGGTAGGTCTGTGGCGTTGGGGCAGAGTCCATGACTAGGTCACTGCTCTTTGTCCAAGGAGCAGGTGAGTTTTTGTAGATTTGGGACCTCCCAAATCTCATCCTCCATCCATTTCACTGAACAAATGTAGGTTTGATATACACCACCTGATTCTCAGGTTCCCGTAGCTGAGTAGTCAAGTTACTTAGCAACACAGCAGCCTCCTCAGCTTTTCTGAAGGCATCAGTGGAGAGGGGAAGAGCTCCGCTGCAGTTTGGGCCACCACACTGCCTGACTCCATGACTATCCTGGCACAAAGCTCCCCCGCAGGCTGCTGTGACACAGGGCTGGTCTCCTGGCACACCACAGATCTGCAATAAGGAAGATGCCTATGTCAGGACTCCTCTGGGGGCCTGAGATATAATCCTGGGGGAAGGAAGACATTTGACATCATATGAACATTGAACATTGTATGGGATTTTCCTGAAGAGATGGTGGTCTGGTCTCTCCAAAGATGGGTGTCCTGCCAGTTACAGATCCCCCTTCCCTGACTTGAAGAATGCAACGGCAGCCCATGGCTTCAAGCCCATCCTTGCACGAGCCATTTGTTGGGCTCCATGTGTTGCACTAAGACCCTTGCTTCACTCCTCCATGGCAAAAAGGTTGAAACTGTCCCCTGGCCATATCCAGCCCATAGGTCAATGGCTTGTTCTAAAGGATCCAGATCACCTCTCACAAAACATGGTACCATGTCTAGCCCTCCACATAGTTTGACACACATGTTCAGACTAAAGGCCTAGATGGATGATCTCTTCCAGTTCTGGCAGTGTTGGCTGAAGGTGCTATCAGGTACTCACTGCTGCCCCACAGAAGGACAGAAATCCCTTCCTCTCCCATGGGTGATGCAAAGGATATGTGAGCACTCCCCATCCACTCCAGGGCAAAGATGCTCTGCTTAGTTTAAGCCACTGATGGAGGAGGTTGGGGTTAATCTTTCTGAATTTACATGGAAGTCCTCTTGAGACTAGAGAGTGCTTAAACAGTTCCTTGTGCTGGGCCTGCCCTGGAAGCAATGGCTTCCAGAAGGGTGGTAGTAACCACAGCTGAGAAGTGCAGCTGTTTCTGACGTGACTGCGTGTCTGTGTCAGGGAAGTGTAGTTTTCCAGATTTAAAACGCATGTAAGAACCCTTTTAAAAGAAAAACTACTAACAGCATCAAAAAAGAGATTTTTGTTTAGCTCCCATTCAACATCCACAGCACCTACCTTTTCATTCAAGTTTTGGATGTCGGGGCTCTTGATCATCTTGAGCTGCTCCAGCACATTGCTTTCTTTCAAGGCCTGATGTCCCAACATAGCGAGCACGTGGCTCCTGGTGTACTGTGAGTATCTTATGATAGGGGTTGTCCCACTGGTCTTCTGCTCTGCCAGCAATGATACTTCAAAGTGTTTCCTAATGTTGCTGATGGCCTCTATAGCAACAGAAATAGGGTTTAGTACCGACTGTATTTTAGTTGCATTTAATTCATGTACTTACTTGAATTCTGGACAAATGGTGAGTGTCAGGTGATTCAGTTTGTTGTCACTGGTGTTTGATTTGGGACAGTAGGGAGGGACAGGAGCTGTAATTTCCTCAGTCAAGCTTTTTAATCCTTTACTCAGCCAGTTGCCAAACAGGAATATTATTGATACCCATAAAACTTGCTAAAATAGATGCAAATACAGTGGATCCCATATCATTCTTCAGAGTCCAAGGTGTATGAGAAGCCAATGGAAGATACAAAAGTAGGAAGGGGATCCCATTAATGACACAAACTGCTACTGATCTGCATTCATCAGTAACTCATGCATTGCTGCCATTGTTGATTTGATAAAGCTCCTGTCATTTATGCTGTTTTGAAGTTTAGGCAGGAGAACTGTTTCTGCCAGTTGTAAAACCTATGAAATAATCAGCTCTGATTGCGAGTCAGGAAAGCATTTGTCCTGTCTCTGTTCAGCATAGCACCCAAAAGTTAAATGGTCTGCTGAACTGAGGCCAAAATTTAGATTACAAATGGGAATTTATGAGTTTTCTTTGGCTCTGGAAAATCCAATTTCAGGGTTGATGCGTTAAAAAAAAAAGCATTTCCATGATAAGCTTGTAGGCCAGGCAAAAAATACTTTCCAGCAGGAGTCTTTCTTGTTTGCTTAGTGTAAGCTTTCCCTTAAGCAGACTAAAAAGGATTGGAGAATATTACATTTTTTGCAGATTAATAGCCTAAGAAAAGGACTCGGGCCTTTTGCAAAACACATAATTTAAAGCTGCTGCTGTCGAGGCTTCCTAGATCTCTAGAGAACGCAAAGTTTCCCCCAAATCCCCAGGCAGAAGTATGTGCAATGAGCCAGAACTGATGTGTCGGCAGTGAAAATGCATTAGAGGTCATTGATTAACATCCCTCTCTGTGCTGGTAACCGACTCAGTTACTGGTTGAAGTCAATGACAAGGCACTCGTCAAGTCCTGCGTGCTTTGAATCAGGCAATAAAGCCCTTGGCCTTGCTTTGATTGAAACTGAACAATGTTTAGTTATCGTGTGGAACCAGGGCTATCTATTTTATCTTGTAACTCTTGGAAACAATGTACAGTTTAAAGTTAGCTCCTAATACAAAATACCTGGCAAGAGGCTGCTGTAACTCCATCTCTAAGCCAGAGACTGTTTTCTGTGCAACAAATCCATCGCAGGAATATTTTACAGTGGTTCACCTCTCCATTAAGTGGCCCAAATGCGTTTGTCATGCTTGGTTTGTGATGGAGCTGTAGAGCTTCCAAGTTCCTTTACGTTAAACACAGCGTCTTCGCAGAGGCTTGATTTACAGCCTAGGAAGCCGTACTCCCTGCATTACCGTATGGCTGCATTACCATTACCACAATTACCACAGTGGCTGCAAAGCCAGGGGCCAAGGCTGGAAAGCCATAATGTAATGAGATCTCATAAACTGCAAACATTCTTTTAAGAACACTTGTGTCTTGTTTTTTCCAGTAATTTTAATTCGTCGCTAGATACTGACATTTCCAAGTCAGCCAGCTGAATGTATGCCTGTGAGGAAGTCTCTGAGTCCTGAGTTCTTGTTCACTTGATCCTCTGCAAAGAGAGGTAGGTAGGAGCCCATTCCCCATGTGTGTCTAGAGCACAAGTGCCAAATGTACCCCAGATCGGGGGGTATCCCGCTCTACCCCACTTGCTTGGGCCAGCAAAAAAGAGAGAAGAAAAAGCAGACAGAGCCATACCTAGCATGTGCTGCTGGTCCTGAAATGAAGATGGGGTGAGGGAGCCAGGCTTTCTCCCTGGATATCAGAGAAGCTGGTTATCTTGAGGGAAATGTTATTTCTGTGCTGTTAAATGCTTGGTAGCAAGACCAACGAATATTTGTGGCCATGACCAGAAATTCAGCTTAAATTCAAGGTCTTCCCCTCCCCACACCCCCGTGTGCTTTTTATAGGGCTGTTTATCTGTCTCCTGAGGCCGAAAGATGAAGCGGGTTTGGAACGTGACCAGACAGCACCACGGATGCTTCAGCTGTGCATCCACTGACCTCCCTGGGATTTATTGTTTCTTTCCCTTCCTGCCTTTCTCAGAGTCTGCACAAGACTGAGTTGAATTGGGAAGCAGAGCCTGGGAGAGCTGTGCTGACTGCTCGTGCGGGGACCTGAGCGGAAGAGCTGGCCCCGGGGGCACCGCCAAGTACAACAAGGGAAGGGAGCCCTAAATCTTGATTAATCCCTCTTTTCCCCTCTTCCTTTCCCTCGGCTTTGTATTCTGTTGACTTTTCCTTCTTTTTTTTGATCTTGTCTAGGCCAATCTTTTTCTTGCCCGAATGAAACACAGAGGAACTACAAATGGGAGTGCATTGCCTGTAGCTTGTGTCTTCTGTGATGCGCACCTTATCTTCTGGGGGTTCATATCTTGGCAGCCATCTCTTTTGAGAGTATACTGCTGACAATCTCCTGCCACTGTGGACGATCTAGCATCTGTTCGAGATCCCCAACTAATACGTCCCTGTCTTTCTCCAGAAACCAGTCTGTGACATTGTCATTACTGCTATTAGCAGCTGATGAAGACTATACTTAGCTCAAGCACAGACGACGTAATTCTTTAAAAAATGCCAAGGAACTCAGTTCTGACTTCACATTTTTTGATGATGGAGAGCTAGCTCCTTACCACATAAAGTAATGTATTTTCCCATGGGAACACTAAGAAATGGCACTATGACTCTCTGCCTTAATTAAACAAACCATTGCTGTACAACATTCTTTAAGTATTGCTAAGAGCAAAAGGAGTCAGAAGTGGGGAAAAAATCCTTTGCTGTTCTGCTCTATGATCTGTGAGTCTATACTGTGAAACTGGGTGGCTTTTAAATCCTGATGTAAACACCGGGATTCATGAGACTTCTGACTGACATGACCCTGGCACGTGCATCTGAAAATTAGGATGCTAGAAATCATGGCATTTTAAGATAAAAGGGAGTTTGGAAAGTCAGTGTAAAATGTTGTTAGTATTTACATTTTTGCGCTACCATAGGAAGCTAAAATCTAGGGATCTTTGAAATGTTGTATGGTTCAATGGTGAGAAAAACATTCTGAAATTTCACGGAAAATGTTCACCTATTTCAATTAATTGCTGGCTGCCTTACCTTTGAGGTTCAAGTAATTAAAACTTTGATGCAGATGTATTTTCTGTTGTAGAAGTTCATACACTAGGTCGGCTTCTTCCCCAATGTCTTCTATGTTCTTGTTAAGGTCAGGAAACTCATACAGCGTACTGTGAAGGGGATCCATTTGTGCAACTTTTTGTCTGAAAGGGAAATGGCAGTTATGCAGAAGCAGACCGGATTGCTCTTAAACTAGAATACACAATATTTTAGAGGACAAGAGATAAATTTCTAAATGAGCAGAAACATTTACTTGTAATGGCTTATTTAGAAAACCCTTAGGGTGAACTGGAGAATTCCAGCATTTAATTATATGCCCGTGTTGGACAGATAATATATATAAGGATTATTTTGTTCACAGATCTATTGAAAACAGTGACTTAGTAGTCCAGCATCTGTGTGCTGATCAGAAGCAGGACTTGATGTGTAGGGATGGCTGGTGGAGCCGAGGGGAAGACTGCTTTCTCAGCCAAGGGATTTTTTCAGGAGCAGCCGAGCCCTTACTGAACGTAGCCCTGAAAATCCTTGATGCCTGAGAGGGCCTCCAGTGAAAGAACAGGATGTCTCAAATTTCTTTCAATTTCAGAAATGGCATCTTCAAAGGCTTTGAAGCGCATGTCACAGCTGGGCATTCGTCCTCCTTTATCTTCGAGATTCGCAGCAAACCTCATTAACCCCTGAACAGTCTGAGCAAGGGCAGTAATTTCAGTGTCCCACTGATCGAAACAAAGATGACACTGACGGCAAGAAGGAAAGTCTTTCTCAAAGCCTCGGCTGCACTGGTCACAGAACCAGCCGGTGACACCAGTGCGGCAGTTACACATGCCGGTGGCTTTGTCACACTTGGGCTGGCTGGTTCCCTCCAGGTTACACCCGCACGCTGCAAGAAAGGGACAGCAAGTTACATCCAGTTGTTCCTTTTCCATGGGATTAACGCATGCAAAAGATACAATCGTGCATTTCAAGACAATAAAAGCAAACTGGTGTTTGTGTTAGAGCAAAGTGGACTGCCTGGCTAATGGCTCTTCTTCATCTCTAACTTCCATGGTTCCATCATAACAGTAGAAAGAACAATATAGATAAATAACATAAACACTTTTATCCACCTCATACACACAAATGTATGAAAGCCTGCTTCTCTAGATGTATGTCCCGTCTCCCCTATGAATATAAAAGGTATACGTTTCTTTTGAGGTAGTTTCTAATCCAGTTGTCCCCCCTTAGTAATACTTACAAATGCAATGTGTCTGGGGATTGCCAAAGTAATTTTCCTCACATTCATCGCAACATCTTCCGCTGTAACCTAGCTTACATGGACACTGGCCTGTAAGCTGTAAAGACAGTTAGGATTAAATAACTTCCTGCAGAGTCATATGGCTGGATATACATTATTTACTGGGTTTCTTTTTCTCCCTGTGACTTATGTCATATAGCTGTATGGGGACTGCAGTGACACTGCTTGCACATGGTCTTTGAACACCATGGTTTATACAGTATTGGCCCACCTTTCCCATCTTCCTCCTGAAGGCTGTGAAAACAAAATGGACTTTGAGAGGTGGCTTTACTTTACTAATATGAAAGATTTTTTACGTTCCAGTCTGCAGATGCTCTTTGAGAACTCATCCTCTGACTATGATCTGAGAGAGGATTCTTTTCCCTTGTAAACCAGCTTAATTTCTTATTTTTGCTGGAGCAAAGTATTCACCTTAACATTTCAACTTTTAACTACATGATCTACTAACTGTAACTGAAAACCTCACGGGTACATTATGCACATTGCCCTAGAAAATTTATTTTGGCATTCAGCTATTAAATTAAACTGCAGGGAATTACAGCTCTGATAACTGGTACAGCTCAGAAAAGCAGTAGTTCTTTGAGGTTAAGAGCTACATCAGCTAGGAAAAATAATAAATCCACTAAATAAACTGGAACAAACAGAAAGCATATTGAAAGGAAAATGCAAAAGCACATCAGCAAGAGCTTGGGATAAGCTCCTGGTGCTCTGAAGTCAATAGCAAAATTGCTGTTGACTCCATGGGAGCACTATTTCACCTCTCTATTCTGAAATGCTGTTTTATTTTTTTTATTAATTTTTTTTTCATATATTTATATGTTCACTTTCTAAAAAGCGCACAGGAATTAAAGATGAGAAAAGGTACTCTAGCAATCTGATAGATGACGCATGATTAATATAATGGCCACAGCTGTTACTTTATGAAAATAAACACTTAAAAAAATACTCATAAGACTCTTGGGTCCAAGCCTGGACTTCCTTCTTCCCTATACATATACTTACAAGGCAGTTTTTTCCTATGTGACATTTTCTTACAAAGTATTTCTAAGATCCACTTGACAAAGAAACACACAGGCAAAGAGGAATTGCTTACAAGCAGAGCCACATTATCAGAATAGCATATTTGATATAATGACTCAACTTGTGATCGCACCAACTGCAAACTTCCAAAGACTTCTTGCTTTCAGGGAGCACAACAAAAAACTATCCTCATTTATAAGAGGGTCCCCACCGTGCCATGCCAAAACACCACCACCCCGGTTCCCAGAAAACAGAGTAATTTTCTTGCCTGGTTGCACTGGTTGTTTTGGGAGTTTTTTGGATCACAGTCACAGATCTGACATCCTTTTCCACTAGCCAGGTCCCAGTAGCCAGAGGCACACTGGTTGCATGTCGCGCCCACCACGTTGGGCAGACAAGGGCAAGCTCCTGTGGCTGGGTCACACAGACAGGCTGCGTCCCCCCCCGGGCACATGGCAGGGTGAACACCCACTGGATTGCATGTGCACCCTGGAAAAAGAAGGGCAATTACTACAGCAGACAATAATATAGACCGTTGATGGACAATCAGAGCTGTATATAAAGCCCATGCTATAGGTTTACTTCTAGTATGCTTGAATACATTTTTAATTTCATACAGTTTACCTATCTTTCTGTTGTAGCTTATATATTGCTTTGAGCAAACTTACTGGGAACTTTCAGTACTTTTAATACAGGCACAAAAAAATTAAGGCATAGATAATTTTGCATCTTATTAGAATGAAATGTTAAGTATGTTGGATAAAGAGAAGCTGGTAGGCATTATCCAGCGTGGGAAACCCCAGTAAGCCAAGTAAGATAAGAAGCCTTCCTTGTGAGGAGCCAAAAGTTCTTGCTTAACCATTTCTAATGGACATCTTCCAAGAATGAAAAAGGAATGGGCTTGAACTGTATTTTAGAGATTCACAGAAAAAATGTTTCTTGAAAATACCTGTATTTGTCTGGCCTGTAGAAATTAGACCCTCAATCAGGCACATCTGTGAAAATAGTCTTTGAGAAATGTTAGGAAGAAACTTATGCCCTGCATTTTCTTACACTCCTGCCTTTCTGTTAAAAGTGCTGAGTTATTGACAGTATCCTCATGGAGTCTATTAAATTGCCTGAATAGTCTCACTCTAGCCACTTAATGAAAATAACTGGTAAGGCAGGGAGCTCAGCAAGGGATCATCTGGTTAACTGAGCATTGCCTAGTTAGCATCAGCCAGCGACATGGATAAACAATTATCTTTGATTCCTTTACTTTTGATTCCTTCCTGAATGGGCTGAATGGACATTTATTTTTCTAACAGAGAGTACTGATTTCATTTCAGAAATGAGTATTTCCTAGGAGACAAAGAATTTAATAGGTGCCATATTAACAGTTATTTGGATCACTGGATAGAAATGTATTTGGTATTCTCATATTTTGCTCCATTCATCTGCTTTAGTTTTACTGTCCTTCCAAGGGCTAACCTCTCCCTATAGCCTAATTTCTTTAAACTCTTCTTGGTGGAAATACGCAGTTGCAGTACTGTTGCTTGCTTACTTTGACAGTTTTGATTGAGGGCTGAGCCAAAATACCCTGGTTTGCAGAACTGGCAGTTTGCTCCATGGGTGTTGTGTAAACACTTGGTGCATTCCCCGGTGACCCTGTTACAGGACTCTGGGTCTGTCACATCAATGTTGTTATTGCAGGGACATGGTGCACAGTCAAGCCCAGGGCTGCCTGGGTTTTTGTAGAACCCACTAGGACACTCGTCACACCGATTGCCTGTTGGGGAGGAAGGTAAAAATATTTGCTGGCTGATGGGAATTCAAGTGAAACAAGTAATTTCCAGTAATACTGTTAAAAGATTCAGACTGTCTGTTCAAATGCACATTTCCAATGGAAAATATCCACCTGTTTGAGACTGTTGTCCTTTAATCCTATGATCAATTTAAATTACATCTCCCACACTGAAATCTGATGGAAACGCACTCTCCTCATCCCAAGTCGTTTTTACCAAGGAAGTCCTTTCAGTAGGAGTAAATAGGTACCCTCTCACACAACACCTCCAAACATCTTTTTCCAGCAAAGTCCTTTCAATGGCAGCAATCAGGGTTGGGTCATATTTGCAGGATTTTCTCTGGGGTCTTCACCACGACAATGTCACAGGAAGGCGTGGAGTACCCTTTCCTGGAGCAACCCAGGGGCTGGCAGACCTGCCCTCCTTTCCGTAACCCAGTGGAGAATACCCAGAAAGTCAGACAAGCTCTGGGATGCTCTGTCCTTGCTTGCTGGCATTGCAATTACTTCTGCACACTATCCCAACGCCCAACCTGATTGCGGTGCTACCTCTCTGCATCTCAGAAACCTTTCTGGGCAGGCTGGTGTTGCTGGCACCTCATCTACTGGCTCATCCTCAACCAAGGACTCTGCTCCTTCGCCATGGTCCCCAGGACCAGAGCCTTTCACAGTCTCCAAGGAAGTGAGCCCAGTGCCACAGGGGTGACCAAGAGCCTTGCCAGGAAGGAGCGGGAGGAAGAAAGTCCAGAACTGAGGATTGCAGTGGTTTGTGAGGGCAGAATTCCCCTGGGTAAGTACCAACGAGGATCATTTTGGCCCTACAGCAATTACTCAAGCAAAACTGCTCTTGACTTATAAAGGAACCTGGCCTAAGTAAAGATGACAGCATTGGTTTAGTTTTTGGCAGTATTTCCCATTAGGGTTTGCTTTCATCACTGGAGATCTTTATAATGCCCAGGGGAAGGGAAATATCTTCAGTTTTTCCCTGTAGAAATTCAAGCTAAGTCAATGGGATCTTAGGAAGCAAGGCATCAGTTTGCTGCAAAAATATTAGCATTTGAGACAGCTGAGAATGGAAACCTCATTTCTGAAGTGACCATTTGAACACTGAAACAGTCACTTCTGGGCATAACGTCAAAGCAAGATTCTTCTATATGAGGAAATATTTTGTCTGATTAGGAAATCTTTTCCGCCCTTTTTGGTGCCCTGTTCTTTCTGATTTGGGCTTTCAATGCTTGTTTTTCAGAGGTAACAAGCAACTGCAGTTCTCCCCCCTCCTCCCCACCATGTTAATGTAGTGCCCCTGGAAAGGAGGAGGTTTCCAGAGAGTGCCATCAGATTAATTGTCTGTATCCACATAGGTGAATCCCTTTTTCAAACACTAATTGCACAATTCCCACTCTTCTCAGTCAGGACTTTGCCACCTAATTTCAGTAAATTTGGGTGTTAACTATTTTATTACCATTATTTCACTTGTCATTTCTGAACAGAGGATGGGCGGAGGATGGTCAATTTTCTCTCTTACATTAATTTTAATAGAATCAAAACCAGTCCTTATTTTGCTTTGTACCTGAATATCCCTCGAGACAATTGCAGACTAGTTGTGTAGACTGGGAGTCCTGGTAACAGGAACGTGCAAAATACCTATTGCTTGTAGGTGCCCCTGGGCACATGCATGGGCGGCAGGGTTGTCCCTTCAGAGGGTTTCCATAATAGCCGTCCACGCACCTGTCAAAGCAGTCAACACAAATGGGTAGGAATTGTCAAGTGCTCCTTTCAGTCTCTGCAGGTGAATCGATTTATATATATATATGTATAATTAATTTAACATTCCAGGTCATTGTAATGCTATCCCCATTAATTGGTACAGATATATCTAGCTTCAAAGGTGTTCTAAAATGGAAAATCAGAGCTGTGTTCCCAAAATCTGGAGCAAAAAGAAAAAAACTTATGTTTTCTTTTCAAGGAATATTTCTAAAGGCTTTCACCTACTCTGGAACAATTTTAATCTAAATGATAATATATACATATGACATATCACACATGCTCTGCATAGACAGCTAAAAGCTGCCATGTAAAAATTCTGTATATTCACCTATCACCACATATATTCATCTATTTCCATACACACACACAAAGAGTGGTTGAAAGTCCTGGTACGGGCAAAAAAGCAACGATTCATTCAGAGCATTCAGAGAATATTGCATAGTTTAGATCCAGCATATGTATTGAAATCAGCCATGCTCTGGCTGACATGTTCTGCAAACCCAGGGTGACGGCTGTTTTGAGGCGGTAGTGGCTGTGCTGTTACCCAGACAGGCGGGGGGCCTTGGGGGCTCCTTGGGGGCTCAGCCACCCCCACCACCCTGCCCGTCACCACTGCCTCCGCATCCCGGACCCCCGTGGCCCCACAGCTGCGGCAATGCAGCAGCTTCTGAAGCATCCTCAGTCTTTGATCTGCTTTACTATGGCAAATGGGAACACAATTCTTTATATGTATACAAGCCAGGCTAAAAGTCTTGGCTATTCGATTATCCTTGCCCTGGGGTCTGGAGCTCCTGCAGAGGCACAGGGCAACAAGTATTTCAGTCTCCCATTTTTAATCTATTTGCCACTTAAAAACACAATAGCCAAAGGCTGTATTGTCCAAAAGCACTGCAAGAAAAGCTCAATAGGTTTCATGGGGAAATCCTCTTAAAAGTGAATGACAAGGTACAATCCAGCCAAACTAAACTAAACAGCTAACGAATTTAATTCTGACATCTGTGTTGAACTCTGATACTGCTGCCAGTGTGTTGATTATTATAAGTTTTTTTATTGAATATATTTTGTGTGTTTGATAGTGAATGAGTAACTATAAGAACATTTTGATTAATCTTTATGTTAACGTCATGTAGGGGTTGCTGCTGTGTTATTAATCTTCATGTTAGCGTTATGTAAGGGGTTGTTGTGTTAGTCACTGGACCATGTTAACCTTACTTTTAAGTCTCTAGAGTGCGACCAGACCACTCAGGCTTTATTGTATATGGGATGACTTATTTGACAACTTGACAAGGTAGATGAGGGATGAGTTATTTGACAACCTGGCAAGGTAGATATCTAGCTGGCCAACTTGGCAACAAAACCTACTTTTAAGGTGTCCTGAAGTGAACTGTCCTCATTATAATACTAAAAAACACACCCACAGGTCAAGACGACCCTTGCCCAGGTGAAGACCCTTCCCCTGCGCAAGCGTAGTAACAGAAGAGAATGACACAGCAGATATTATAAGTGTATGTAAATCACTAACCAATCATTGTAATTGGGAGTGTACTACCTTGTAATTTTTGTGTATAAATATAATGGTGATCTAGCCGTAGGTGTGCTTGATTTGTGGAAATTCCACCTTGCACCCGGCGCCACAATAAAGAATGCCTGCTTTCTAAAACTCCAAATTGAGTCTTAGAGAGTTCTTCATCTGCCGATTTACGGTAACAAGTGTATAGAATAAAAAAAAAGGAGCACTGTTTTGAATGGAGCTGGAACACATGGGAAAGTCTTTTGCTGGTAAGCTCCTCAGAGATAATTGCAGGTATTAAAATGAGTATTCAGCACAAGGTTAGCCTCTTGACAATTTAAAAGCTGGCAGGAGTCAGTGTATCTCATACGCAGTGCCTTGCACATGTCTCCAAGCACATGGTGCCACGGCACCCATGTCTCAAATGCCTTCTTGCAGGGACCCCGCTGCAATGCTGTGTGCATGCCGTGCCTGCAGTCCTCCCACAGGCATTACATGCACCTTCGCACATGCATTTGCCGAACAAATAGGTACCTGCCATTCAGCAGCTAGGCCCAGTTTAATCTCAGGTTTAGGTTTGTGTTTCCAGTTAAGGTCATTGATGCATTCATGAGGATGTAGGTGGGCCCCCAGCTACACACGCGTTTCAGAGAGCGCAGTGTTTTGGTGAGCTTTGCAGTGCTGCCCATCAACTTACCTTTCACAGTGGCTTCCAGCTGTAAACCCACGGCAGTTCAGGCACACTCCAGTCACTGGGTCGCAAAGCTCCGCATAGCCGTTACATGGGCAAGGACGGCAGTAGGGAAATCCAAAATACCCAGCCAGACATCGGCTGCAGCGCTGACCATCCACCTCCCGGCGGCAGGAGCACTGCCCTGTCACCTGGTCGCACAGCGTGCTCAGCGAGCCTTGCGGGTGGCACTCGCATGCTGGAAAACACCGAAAGCAAAGCTGTGGCCTGAACGTATTCCTGCTCATTGCTGGCATTGCTGCTCGAAGGCAGTGCGAGCAGCAGGGATGGAAAATTCATTATTTGTGGAAACATTTTTTATATTGCTTCACACATAATCATGGATTCAAAGCCCTAAAAAGTTGGGGTATGCATGAAGAACCAAATACTGGTACTGGTACTGGTGCTGGCTGCCAAGTACTCACCGTAGCAGCCATGGAAGCCGAAGCCGTAGCTGCCCGCAGAGCAGGTGTTGCAGCAGCGTCCCACGACATTGGCTTTGCACTGACACTGGCCCCCCAGTTTACTGCAGCTGGCATTCAGCGACCCTTGGGGATTGCACTTACACGCTGCCAAGGGGAAAGAAAATCAAGACAGGTTTGGTTATAAAGGAGTGTGACTGCTCTCATAAACTTGCAGGTTTTACACTTAAAAACAGAAAGAAAAGAGCTTGATTATTCTCATCAGGGGTTCACTAACCACTGATGGCCATGGCTTGGATTATTTGATGCTATAGCATCGATGGTGATGGTGTATCAGGCACCAGCACAAGTCTCAGTGTTGGAGCTGCCACATCCAGGGCACTGCCTTCAGCACATATTTGTGATAGGACAGAAGAGGGCGTAGCAAAATGTAGATCCAAAATGGACATATCCTGAAGTCTAGAAGGGTTTGATATAAATCTATGTCTAGCTGCAGCACGGGACATAACCTGCAAGCAGTACTTAGACAGCCTGCACCTGTGTATTGTTTACTGCTTTCTGGACACCTTGGACTAACTTGTTGAGTGAAGCTGGTCTGCTAACTCACTGAGGGTGTTTGTCCAGGATGCTCAGATGCCAGTGCTAGAAAGCCAAAGTGCCATGTTTCGTTGGGAGAATCCCATCACTATGGGAATCAGGCTAATGGGGAGTCAGCACAGCCCAAACTTAAATGAGGGGGGTCTGTGGCTGCATAGGCATGACCACATCACATGATGTGTGAGTGAGGCATCAGTCCTTCTAAAAATAGCCCAAACCAAGCAGATGCTATCAGGTCCATTGGAGGCAAGGCTCCCTGAAAGGAGCTGGACACCAAAGTTGTCCAGAAAGGCCCCTCCTGTTACTGGAAGAGCAGAGAAGTTCCATTTCTCTGGGTCCAACACCAGGGAAGTCTCCTGAGCCACTGAGCCCAGCTGCCCTTTCCATGGTGGGTCCAGGAGACTGCCTGGGGCTTCAAACCCCAACTGCCACTGCCCTCTTGCTGGGACACCACCGAGGTGTTCTTGGTGAATCTATTGCAGAACATCAGCTTGTGTGCCATCATGCCTGGAGTCCTACCAGGGCATCCAGCTGGCCTGCAGCATCCAGGGAGAGGGCTTAAAAACTCCTCTGTCATTTTACAGCAGCCAGAAAAGTAGGAAAGTTACTGCTTTGGTCATCTGGTGAAGCTGCATCTGATTGAAATGCTCTTCAGAAAACACACAAGCACTGCCATGGTCCCTGTCATGCTGCTCCATGAAGCTCATCAGGTGTGATGGACTCCGAGAACCATGCCACCAAAAGGTGTTTGCAGCGCACTCAGGGTTCAGCGGGACATATCCTGCACGTCCATACATACCACATACTGATTGGCTTCACTCACCTACACCACCATGGGCTGGGAGCTCTCCAGTCAACATATTCTACAAACTCAAGGGAAAACCAGTAACTGTCCAAAAGAGCTGCCTGTACAGGTTGCTCCTTACCGACGGCGCCGTTGTGAATACGGGCTGACATGCTCACTATGAGCCGTGCGCACACTTCAGGCAAGACATGAGGTCCGACTTCTGATGCAATTTCAATACAGTGATACTTCTGGTACTCATCTAAATCCTTTTCACTGCATAAGTTCTCCACAGAGCTGATTCTGGGAATAAGTCCAAGCTTTGGCATTAAAGAGGGAAAAGAAAACATTTTTGCTTAGATATACTGAAAACCAGAATTTCCCACATTCTCTTACTGTGCTCTGCATTGCAAGAACAGAGGCCTGGAGCACCGCGTTTCCAAATCTGCCGTTGTGCTGCTCAGTCATCTAAATTCACATTTATTCATAGAATCATAGAATCATAGAAT
>NW_008796221.1:3272321-3286209 GCF_000699145.1 Aptenodytes forsteri | reverse complement strand
CCTCCAGTCAACTGGGACCTCCCCGCTTAGCCAGGACTGCTGATACATGATTGAAAGTAGCTTGGTGAGCACTTCCACCAGCTCCCTCAGTACCCTTGGGTGGATCCCATCTGGCCCCATAGACTTGTGTGTCTAAGTGGTGTAGCAGGTCGCTAACCATTTCCCCATGGATTATGGGGGCTTCATTCTGCTCCCCATCCCTGTCTTCCAGCTCAGGGGGCTGGGTACCCCAGGAACAACTGGTCTTACCATTAAAGACTGCAGCAAAGAAGTCATTAAGTACCTCAGCCTTTTCCTCATCCTTTGTCACTATGTTTCCTTCCGCATCCAATAAAGGATGGAGATTCTCCTTAGCTCCCCTTTTGTTGCTAATGTATTTATAGGAACATTTTTTATTGTCTTATTCTGAAGGTCTAGTCATTCCCCAAGTTCTTCAAATAAAAGAGACTGTGTATAAAAAATATTATAATAAGACCTCAGATACATGCTCAGAACTGTTTTTGCTTCTAAGAGGTGCTACGTTGATGACTCCAAAAGCAGTATCTGGCCAAAATTTTTACTTGTATTACCGAGATAGAGAAAAATCAGCTGAAGGTTCTATGTCCAAGTATGGCCAGCCCTTGTCAGGTCCAGTTCTACAGAAGTAACTAGAGGAATGGACTTAAAAATATTTTTCTCAAGAGAAGGACCCAAAACTAACACCCAGTTCCTGACTTGGTGGAAACTTGGGAAATGTCTGGACCCAGTTCCCAGGAAAGTACAGAACTAATTTTACTTTTCCAATGTCATCTTTAAATATATCCATGATTTTTTAATTAGATTCAGTCAGATTATAGAGATTTTTAAAAAAACCCCTAAGTGATAAAAAACTGCATGAATTTATATCCCTAACCACAGCATCTTGTCAGCATATGTGGAGTGTGCTCATAATAAATGAGCAACAGATAGAGGTACATACTCTGATTATTAACGTATGCAACAAGTATGACTTGATGAGCTATTATGGTATTGCTTCATGAAAATTAAACCAGATACAATTCTGTCTTTCCATACAAAAACATGCAAACACAGTGCTAATGGAGGTAATCAGAAGCACACTTGCCTGAATTTCTATTAAGACACACTATAAATGATTTTAAAATATTTTGAATAAGTGCATAAAAAAAAAATCATACTGATATAAATACAGCCTCAAGGAAATTGTGACAGAACTACTTACTGAGTCAATCAAGATGAACGATTTCGCCTTTGGGTCAGAGGCAGAGGGCTGAGAAAAATACACATCCACAGAATATTCTGCTCCTGGCTCCAGGCAGACTGGAGTTTGCAGAAGTGCAATCCTGCTTAGCAGAAATAAAGCACAGTTATAGCCAGGAGTCGGGACAAGGCAAGTTTACTGGATGCTGTGAGCGCTCCCTCCCCTCTGTGCCTGCATCCTGATGCCTGCAGCCCTGAGCAGGCCCTGCTGCTGGGAGCACACCCAGACCCACTGCCTGCAGGCTTTGAGAAAGCTGCATGACTTCTGCCTGCATGATTCACCAAGCGCAATTTAAACCTTGTGAGATTAAACTGAAAATGGCAGGTATTACTACTTCAAGCAAAGGAGTTTCCAACTCACTGTTCATATTTGTCCTTTCCTGTCCCTGTTTGACCAAGACTTCGGGCACACCTTCTTGGCTCCTCTCTATTCTTTGCATAGGTCCAAGCCAAAAAGCTGGTTTTGAAAATAGGCTAGGACAGTGACTTTAAGTCAATATTTCCTTTCTATACTGAAATAGCTGCAGTTGGATCTTCGCCAAAGCAACGACTAATCCCAGCAGGATCTCAGGCTGCTCTCCTGCTTGGGCAAACCTTTGCCAGGCTGAGGACTGGAGCACCAGACTCTTCCTTAGAGCCTACGTGGTATTGCTGTGTAACAGCAACAGGAAAGGTCACACATGTGTTTCCAATATTCCCACTTTCCCACACATTTATCGCTGTGCAGTGCTTCAGTAAAAGATTTGTACACAGAAAATCTACAGGCGAAAGGACAGGAATAGTCGGACCTCTTTGTAGCTGGGAGAGGCAACGCATGTTGTTCCTGTGAAAGGCCCTTGTTTTTGCAACGTTGACTTGACAAAATACCAGCGGGCTGGATGGCAACACTTGCTAGCCAGTCTTCCAAGGACTATAAACAAAGGACAAAAATTATGCTCATTTTTTGTATCTGAAAAACCCACTTTCTCTTTGCCAGGGTTAACGAAAGCCATCTGAAAGACTGCACACTGCAGTGGCAAAACAAATTTTCTCTTTGTTCTTTACAGGACTAAAAAAATAATGTTATTTGTGAAAAATGCAATGGCTAATTGAAGAGCAGAGACGGAAATGGGACCTCAGCTGGTGCAAATGGAAACAGCTCTGTTAAAGTCATTGGAGTTGTTTCCTTACTTAGCACAGTGTTGTCCCAGAGATAACCTTCATTATCTGCCTCCTCTCACATATAATAAGGAACTACAAACATAGAAGACTTTGTAACAAAAGTCTTCAAAATTCAACTGTTTAATCTAATCCTTAGAAGGAAAAAGCTACATCAAACCAGCCCACTGCAAAATTGTTCTCATGTTTTAAGACACTGGGAGTTTTGCTTGCTACAGAATGACAGTAAGAGAACAGAATACAATAGACAGAAGGAGGATCTTGAGTGGTGGGATTGTCCCAGGGAGCTGCAAAGTGAAAGAGCAAGGCATGCAAAAATACTGGTATCAGAAAAACACTTGCCTGTGTTTTTGAAGACATGGGTGCGGACTTGGGTTTAACCAGATTTGGGTTAACAGATTTCCCTAGACATGTCTTTATCATTGAGAAATTTTGTCCAGGCAAAAAATAAGATTTTGGCTATTTTCCTACAACGTTCACACATCTCAGAGCCCAGCTGGAGCAACTGGGAAGCTGGATGTCTGCAAAAGCCCTGGATAAATATCTACTCAGATCACTCCTGCCTGTGCACATTTTTCGGCCCAGAAACTCCCAGCTAGAAATACAGGGTGCCCATCTAAAAGGAGCTGCATTTTGCATGTGTCTGATTTGTGAACAAAAGTCTGGTCCAAGCAAAGGTACCAAAAGAGGAACTCCAGAAGATGAAATCTTGGCCAATGCTTAGAAAATACTTGTGATGCTGATTTTTCAGATATGAGTGGAAAGAGTTAAGGGTATCAGTGGAGGGCATGTTGCTCTGTTGATAAGGATGAAAAGGCAAACAATTTTAAATTTAAATATAAAGAGTGGGACAAGTTGCTGTGTCCTATTATTGACAAAATATACCCTGCATCTATCACAACATCATAAGACACACAAGACATCACAAGTACCTCAGGCTCATAACGAATTGTGATGTCAAAGTCCATAGCAAAGGGAACATTGTTGACAGCAAATCTCAGCCCAGCTCCGCTGGGAACGCGGGCAAAGCCGGGTCCCGTCCATGTGACAGACCGGCCGGCGCTGGGCTGCCTGAAAACCACCGACACAGCCGAGTCCTGTCCAAACTGCACTGCACCCTGCAAAGACATACTGACATTTTCAACAACACACAGAGTCAAATTACAAAAAGCAAACTCAGAAAAAGAAAGGAAGTATTTTTTCCATGTTATTTACTTATTTCAGCAATCAGCCAGCCTCATTTTCTGAACAAGCTTGCAATCGACACTCTAAGAACTCTCCCACATGTAGGATGTTTAGGGTCACATATAGAGAAAAGCTTCCTCTAGCTTTGCAACAACAGCAACAAGAAGGACTAGAATAATCCATCCATCTCTGTATATTTGGCATCTCCAGGCATTCACATTGCAAACCTTAAATGGATTAAGCTTGATTTCATACATGTCTGGACTTTTCATTATAAGCTATAAATATCAATACTTACAATGACAAAGCTGACAGCATTTAAATGCAGTAGGTACCATGTTAACATCTAGGTACACTTCAACGTTGGAAATGTCTTGCAAGCAAAAAAAAAAAAAGGATTTTACCTTTCATGGGGGCTCTTCCCTTCTAAACAATACATTGAACCTGAGCCTACAATGGCACTGGACATAGCAGAGCAAACCTGTCAATGTGAATTATAGAATGTCCAGCCCAACTGTGTACCAAAAAATTTATTTCATTTGTGTCAGGATCGTAACGTCTAGGACTGTGAATCCCACATGCTCAGACATTTCCTTGCCCTCTGTTGCAAAATAAAATTTTAGTATTTGGTGTAGCCTTAAGTAACTATTAAAGTACCAATTTACCTGTTCCAGTCCAGATTTTCTTACACTTCGTTTCTTGCTCCTGTTTAACACAATCTTTCCATTTTCAATCATGAACTCATAGCCTTGCTTCTGGAAATAGATGTCACACCTTGGAAGAGTGCTTGGTTTAACCTATGAAGTAAAAGTAATGAGAGAGGGGACAGCACTGTCTCAACAATGTTGAAGGGTAGGTAGGCAGCTAAATGAAAATCCACATTCTTAAAACAAGCTCTATTCTCTACTGGGTGAAACTCTAAACTATGGCCCAGCAGCTGCTGGAAACCCTTTTCCCTCACTCTCTTACAATTAACTTGCACTTCCTCTTAAGCTATGTCCCAGACATCTGTTTTCCATTTAATTATTGGACTGTGGGATGATTACTGGTTGTGATTATAGATAAATATTTGTGGATGTGACCTGCAAATAAACATTTTTTTATTATTCCTTCTCTATAGCTTCTGGACAATACATCGGAGAAGAAATGTTCGCAAAAACGTAGGCAGCAGAAGGAATCCATTCCAGACTTGTACTCTGCTAGGGGAACAACTACCCCCATTTTGAGGGGGAAAAAAAAAAAAAAAATTTCTAAAAACATTACAGATGGCTGCCAAATTCTTGAGGAAATTGGGCTACAATCAGTGCCATTATATAAGGCAGCAGGAATGAGTCCAATGGAGCAGAGAGAAATTTGATTCTTCCCCTGTTGGAGATTCCCAGAAATATCACAGTTTGTGATAGCTGTTGGCAACTCAAACAAACTTCCTCTAATTTAAATAATTAAATTAATTTCTCTAATTCATGCTAGACCAGCCTGCACTTGAGGAGCAGCAAGGACAGCTTTGCAGGTCACACCATGCTGTAGCGACTGTCCCTTGGTAACAGCCACAGTTATGGGATAGTCATGTCTATGAAGAACAAGGCTGAACTGAGGATGGTCAAGGGACTTGCTTTGTATCTTCCTGCTAACAAGACGCTCTGGCTGCTCTCTGAGTGAGGGCTCCTCTCCTCAGCCTCGGCTCCTGTGCCACCACTGCATGGATCCCCTCTCAGTACAACACCTAAAAAGCCAGCTACGTACCAAGGGTGCAGAGCCAGAAAGGGGCTTTGCATGCTCAGCTTCATAAATATAATAATCCAGAGGTAAAAAGAAGTAGCCTGGGGCTGGCTCGTTACACTGGCGGCTCACAACATTGGGAAGACACTTGCACTGACCGTCCTTCGGTGAGCACCTAGGGTAAGAGTTGGTAAAGGGAGGACGTCAAGAGTGCAGCATGGCTGGGTCCTCACAGCACGAGAGCAGCTCAGCTCCACCCTTGTTTCAGCTTTGCTTCGTTTCTTCCATTGTCAGATCACCTCCCCTATTAAACATTTTCCTACCACCCACCCCTTCTGCTTCCTCCTTCCGATGCTGAATTTATTCAGTGCTACTTTTTCATTGCTTAGGAGGCGTGACGTGCTTTGTCTTTCTCCGTCCATTCCATACCTGAAGCACAAATCCTTGTTTCCTGATCATCCGTTACTATCTATTCCTGTATCCATTTCTTGTATCTGTTCCTATATCTATTACTGTATCTATCACTATTCTTAAATATCTATCACCCATAATTTTAGAGGCAGGACATGAGATCAGAAGGACCTTTGATTTGGTGTGAGATTGTAACTTTCATATACTTACACTCTTATTTAACACATCAGATGATTACTAGCTTTGATTTACTTGCTCACAAGGAGCTGCTCTATGGCACTGGACTATGTGCTCCTATGTCTGAAGTCTAACAGCAGTAGTGAAGACCCCTGCCCAAAAAATTCCTGAAGGAACCCAACTGAAACCAAGCTTGCTTCTGAAATTATGTATTTTGAATAGGAGCCAGTACAACAGAAAAAAATAAGATATTTGTAGCTTTTAAAGTAGATGTACGAAGCTAAGTTAAAAAAGTAATCTCTAACTTACTTGCAATTTCTATTAATATTAGGGCCTCTGGTTCTCTCAAACCATGCAGTTTATATTTTATATTAAACAAATCTTGACTCAAGCTGGTTCAAAGATGGCTTCAAAGGAAAAAGGTAAATCCCCCTTAAAATCACAAATAAATTCCCAAGATCCCAAGACGACTTTACACTGTTTGTATGTGATGAAATTACATCTGCATTCTATTTTCCCATTTGTACTGAGACTCTATTAACCTAATTAGAAAGTGTAGCCTAAGAGTTTATAAAAATCAAAACTAAGAAAAAACTTGGAAAACATTAACTTACAAATTATTCTGGGATCCACCAATGTCACAGTCACATGGAGAACAGCCATACAAGCTGTTGCCAAGACCCCAGTATCCTACCTGGGATAAAAAGAAAGTGAAAGATTTTTTACGGCAAATATTTAAGTATGTAAAGCACAACAGAACTTATTCCCCTGGATGAACAATGCTCTGGAGCACTCCTGGGCTGCCTGCCTGTGCTTGGCCATGTGAGATTGCTTCTCTTACCAGATTGCATGGGTGCTCAGCTACTGCAAGAATAGCCAGATATTTTCCCCATTTGTGCAAGCAAGTTGCTCTAGAAATAGCAAAGATGGTCTGAGGACATGATTTTGCATTTCCTTTCTTTCCTGTGAGTGCTCCTCCTAGTGCAATTTTATTGCACAAATGTTTGCAAGCCATAAAAAAGAACCAGATGTGTCAATGCAAAATGGGAGCATACAGCTGTAAAATTATTTTGAATTTTGACTAATTGTTTATTTTTCTGGCAATGAAAAGGCAGGAGATGGGAGAGGGGACTTCTAAAACCACATGCAGAAGTAATAACAAAAACTGAGTACGTACAAGGCATTTTTCACAGTGTTGCCCCGTGGCAAACCGCTGGCAGAGGCACTCTCCGGTGGCAGGATCACAGATGGAGAAAGGCAAACTGCCGGAAGGATCGCAGTTGCAGGCTGCAGGGAGAGAAATGCACGGTTACCTCTGCGGGCCCCAGTGATGGCAGCAGGACTGGCGTTTGCTTTAGATGTGGCATCAGAATGACAGGCAGTCTCTGTCCTCCGGACAGATGCTTTGCAGGTGGACCTGGCACCCTGCAGCCCTCGGACTACCCTCGGGGAATGGACTGTTTCCCCAGTGGGGATCCTCTCTGGGGGGAGCAGGGGCACTGGCAGAAGTCCAGTGCGGTGGTTTGCCGTGTGCTGATCTGCACTGCACAGTCCTTGCATGTTGCTGAGTACCATGTGGTGGGCATAACATGCTCACAAACCCACAGTGTGCCTGGGTAGGGGCGGGATGTGTTTTTCAGCGAGCCTCGCTCGGAGGAACAGCTGGCTGGAAGCTCTCATGGCAAGGCAGCAGCTCCTGCCATCTTGACACTGCACCGTGTAGTGCAGAGTCCGAGTATCCTAACAAGCGATTCCTGGGATCCCTTCTGTGGCTTTTCATTCACCCTTGTGCTGATTTTGATTCTAAAATTATTTTCATGTGTTTTAATCTCCCTTTTTAATTAAATTCCATATTTAATAATGCTTCTATTAACAACAGCCTGATCCATCATAATATACTATGTATTCTGCAAGTGATTTTTTGCAGATGCAAAAAAAAGATGCAAGTGCATCTTTTCGATCTCAGATGCTGCACCAGGTACATTAAATTACATTGACATTAAATTATAGTAGGCAGCTGGGTGTTTTGTGAAGCAGATAGTATCTGTGCATTAGTGTGTGCATCTGTGCATTCAACTACCTCCATCTGTTAAAAGTGCTTTGGAAAGAAGAACAAAAAAGGTGGTTTACATACGCTGGCAGCCCAGAGGATCACTGCCGCTCAACCCGTAGTAGTTTGCCCTGCACCTGTCACAGTGGACACCCTCCACGTTTTTCTTGCAAGGGCACTGGCCCGCAACCATTCCCAGAGCAGGATCTGTGTGGCTCTCACACATGCCGTTGTGCAACGTACCTTCTGGGTCACAGTTGCAGGCTACAGACATGGTCAAGGAGACATATAAAAAAAGCACGTTTAGATATAAGCATGAAAACGCAATTACAGAGCTGCAAGTAGGCACAAATTCAGGATTCTTGTAAAGATTAGAGATGTTCATCCATGCTCGCTGTGTTGGATGCTTTACAGTTAATGCACGGCCGCTGTTAAGAAGTATTATGAGAGTGTTTCCAAGACCTACTTTTTCTCTGGAGGAGAGTTATAGTCTCACTTTAGTAGAAATACACCCTTTGCTTTGGGTAGAAATAGGTGTCACTCATCCACTCCCTACCCTCTCCAGAGTACCTGGGGAGAAGAAGGGCCTATAACTATAAAGTATAACTTTAGGGGATGCTCTCATGAAAGCTGTAGGGTTGCAGAGGGGTATCAAGTGTGAGCCACCTCCGCAGAGCTGGTCTGAGTTGGCCATAGCTGAATTATTTACTGGAAGCAATGGATTCAGCAGGGGACACTGCCTTCATGACACATCCCATTTTTTCCTAAGGCACTACCCATTTCTCACAGCAGAGCTGACATCTACCACACCACTTCCCTGCATAATCTCCCCTTGGCTCCTTAAGCACTTGTCATGCCAACCAATTACCACAATTAAATTATACTCAGAGCATTTTTCCCATCCTACGTTAACACTGAATTCAGCTCATCTTTCAGAAGAAGGGCTTTCATGCCTGAAAGCTTATTTTTCTTACGTATGGCAGGTACCTAGCAAAAGTTGTTGCTCCTCTCATCATTTTGCACCTCTCCTGTAATCCCTGACTCTCACAGAAGCAACAGCACTATTACTATTCATATTTATATTGATGTTGTTCAAGAAAGATGATAGCCCTGCTGGATTTCAAAGTTTAGCAATGAGTTGGAATATGCAGCCCTTTCCACAATGCTGATTCAAGGATGTTGTCATGCAGCGACTTTATAAGGTAGTTTGGATGTTATAGGTTTGGTAACATTTTTACAACCCTATGAACATTTAAGCATGGGGATGCCATAGGGCTCAGAGCAAAGGGAACCAGAACCACCCCATTTTGAGTCATTCTTACAGAAGCTAAAGCAGCAAAGCTTACGGAGGCATACGTGAGGGTCCGAGATGACTTTGAATGGATCCCGGTAAAAGAAACGTTTACACTGGTCACAGTGTTGCCCCATGGTGTTGTCCTGACAGTCCTCACAAACACCACCGCTGACCCCACCACTGGCCTGGTACATGGCCATGTCAAAGTGACATCTGCCAGAGTGGCCGTTGCAGTTACACCCTGAAACCAAAACAAATAGTGGGATATTTCACACCACGATTTCTATTATTGTCATCGTGCCACCATTCCTGTCTACTGTTAACATGGGGTTACTTGTTACTCATATGATTTCAGTGCCCCAGCAAGATTATAGCTTCCCAGGCCTTGTGCTTTACTGCTGGGGGGGAAACATGGGAGACTTAACAACAGAACTGGGCCCTACACTTGGAAAAGTACCCATGCCGGGCAGTGTGCCTGATACGCAGTGGGGAACACTGCTCCACTGAAGAAAGATCTAGCTGAATATTTGTTACAGATCCTAATATATTATTCTTGTCTATCCTACATTACTCATTATTGTGGAAATAAACAATTTAGCCTTGTCTAAATTCTTCTTTCATTCACAAGAAAGACCCTGTGCAAACCAATGAATAATCTTTTTTGCATTAGTGGCTTTTTCCTCTCTTTATTGTTTTTTTCTCTTTATGAAAAATAAGAACTTGAAACAGCTCTCCTTCTTGTAGGGCAACACAGCACCAATGGATACAGGAACCCCTCTATTTTTCTAGATGAGGCATGGAAAAGTCTCCCTCCCAGAAACCCGGCCATCCCATTACGTATTGCACCAGGATTGTGCTACACCCACCCCCCAGCTATTGAAAAGGAAAACAATATGTTTGAGTTACGTTTGCAAGCATTATCTTGTGCCCCTTCAGCTGGCCTCCAGGGAGCATCATTGTAGAAATCTTTACATCTTTCACAGGACAAACCTTCGGTGTTATGGTGGCAGATACATCTCCCATGGACCTGCAATGTGGTGAGAACAGAGAGGAGGTGAGGTGACATGACAGGAGAGGAGAGGAGATACTGCTCAAGGTATGCCAGCAAGATCAGGAAAATTCAAAGCTCTTTGGCTCCCTCAGCTGACATGATTCGCAGTTATTTGAGTAAAAGGTCTGGAGAATACCTGCAAACTTTAACCAAATAGTTTTAAAGCCACTGAGCAACATTTAGAAAAAAAATACTTCGAGATATCAAAGGAGACTTCAACTTTTTAAATTCTATCTCTCTTTCCCTACATGTCTCTATATTGAGATACATATTTTCCAGGATTAAAAACCTCTTGTTCCCAGAAGGAAAGAATTTGCAATCATGTTCCTGAATTTTTTAATAATCCATTTTTCATGGGTTAGCTTTGCATTATCAGCTATCCTTTGTGCCAGTGCCTCCTCTCCTGCCACAGAGCCCCCAAGCCCAGCTGGAGTGTGGAATGCACCCAACGAGTGGCCATTCAGGTCTGCACACACCACAGGCTACTTACTGCATTACATTTGCACCATTACAGCTCTGGTATTTTGCTGCTCTTTTCAACATGTCTTGTCCCAGTTGCTTTTGAAACACCATACTAGTGCCAACAAAGAGACAGCTTCTGAGCAATCCAGCCCAGAGTTTTAAAGGAAGAAGCTGTATTGAAACATTTTACAACTTAGAGTTGCAAATGGTCAATCTAATGGTCCTCAGAGAACTTCCTTCCTCTCCCTCCTTCCATCTCTTCCATCCCCCAAAATACCAGGTAGGGACTGCCCTTGTTGGAGACAGCGTTAATGACGCACCATCCCAGACTGATGGAAAACATCTCCCCGCAGATTCTGCATGGGATCACACTGGCTGGCGTGGCCATTGCAAAAGCAGCTGCCCCGCACAACCATCTCATAGACAGCGTAGTAGTACTTCTCAAGGGGATCACTGTGCCTTCTTCCAAGCAGAGCATCCCCAAGGGTGTGGAGTTTAGTAAAATTGATCCTTAGGTTTGTCAATGTAATGAGCTCTGGAAGGAAAGAAGAGAAATCAAAAGCCCAAGTTCACTCGAAGATGAACAGTATGAAATCTTCAGCTTGGATCAGTCATCCAAGAATTCCCTCATACTGAAGAAATAGTGAAAATGATCTGATATTGGCCAAGACCAGTAACCCATATAGTGCCAGGGCATGGACCCACTCCTGGCACACAGCTGTGTAAGCGTTAGCACCCTCCTTGTTACGGCTCTGTCTGGGACCAACCTGTATATTCCCAGTCAATGTCTTTGTGGGTTCATGTACAGCTCTGGGACTGCTCCCAAAAGGCAGTGTGAGTTGGGCCACCTGATCCCAGAAGGAAAGATAGTTCAGCTGCATGCATGAGCTCTGCAGAGCTGTGCCGTTTGCCCTCAGGGCTAGAGAACAAGATTGGCCCATTTTATTTATTAATACAGATGTCTCCCTATGATTTTTGGTACCTAATTTTCAACATCATTAACTTACACCAGCTGAGCTTTCCACCCTTTCGGTGTACAAAACAAGGAACACCCGCAAAGCATCTCTGGAAAAAATCTGTACTGTCCATACCTTGGATATATGGCACATATGGATTTTCTATTTCAAAGCTGGGATCCAAAGCTTTTAAAACAACCTGCAAAACAAATTAATACAGCTCTATAGATCACTGAAGCTATTCTTTTTGGATATAAAGTCTGTTACCTGAAACCCATTAGTTACTAATGCCACTTTACTGATCCCATAAAAGAAGAAACACAAGGCTGTGGCCCTGATTCAGCAAGTACTCTCACCCTTTCAACCTGGCCTTGGCTGAGCAAGGCAAAAAGACCTTTTGGTGGATTGATGTGTCAGGAGGAAGGAAAAGCAGTGCCCTAGAGTGATGTAGAGATGGGACCAGCACCTACCAAAGGGATCAAAGGACAGGCCCCTGCTTTTAGCGGTAGAGGCTGATGGAGAGTCAAGATCACTTATGAGGGGGACTTCCATGTAAATTTGAAAAGCAGGAAAGAGCAGTAGAAGGTTTTGTACAAGTTGTTTTACGAGTTCATTTGGATGTGAAACTGAGGGTAAAGTGCAGTGTTTGTCTTTCCCTCTTACTTCAGTAAAGTCAATAGCACTTCATGTCTCAGAACCTGTATAAGTGGATCTGATGGATACAGACAAGAGACCCTCAGCTCCAGAAAAATAGCCATGTATGATCTGAACTCATACAAATGCAGACACTTGGCAATACCTCGCCTTCAGCAGAGGGCTCGATGTCTGAATATCTTGAATCACAGATGACGTCTCCCACACTTTTTGCTGGACCAGAAGAGATGTTGGGAAAAGAAGCTGCACAGTCCTGTGCAAAATATCTAAATGCTTTCCAGGTTTGACCAAAGTCGGTGGAGCGCTCAACCAGCATTGCTGCAGGCCGAAATGTCTGCAAGAAACATTATTTCAATAATTCCTTAACCAGGTGTTGATAAGACATCTCAGGGGTTGTTCTATTGACATTCCTGTTTGGGGGATGCCAACAGCTGCCAATTAAAATTCTGTGTTTGGGAGCTTGCAGGCTCCCTACAGGGCTACTGTGCTGGTTACATGATTCTCTGAAAAAGCCAGATTCCTCATCTGAACCCTCTCAGCAAAAGGGAAGGGCAACCTTCCACATAGATATAAGATTACTTTCTAAGTAAGGAAGTTTACCATAACAATGTAGGAATTTTGTAGAAAAAAATTAGTAACCATCTAGATCATAATGGATATGCGTGAGAAGACTGAACTAACCTTGAAAGAGCAACCTCAGTTCAGAAATGTCCTAAGTTTTTAGTGCTTAATTTTGCAATTTAATTTTTTTTCAGTTTTAATTCTCAGATTTATAGAAAATAGGACCAGAAGGCATATGAATAGGAAGCTATCCAGTCTATCCTCCTCCCCTAAGGCAAGATCAACTACAACTTAACCATACTTGACAGGTGTTTATCTAACCTGTTCTTACAAACCTCTAAAGATGGAGCTTTCATTTCCTCTCTAAGCAATTTATTCCTGTGGTTAAGTAATTAGTGTATAACATTACATAAATGCTCTGGTAGAAGATGTACCTTAAAAGTCAGGATAAGATGGCTGAACTGGAATAAAGTTTCTAGGTCCAATCTAATGCTGACATGGTCAACGCCTGAAAAGAGAATGAAAATGAAGTGAAAAGCACAATGCGCACATTGGAGGGGTTGCTGAGACAGCTTTCCTGTGGGGAATTTAAAGATGCCTTTTCCAGCACGGCAGCTAGGCTCTTTAGGGCATCCCCTGTCACAAACCCAGCGTGCGGCTGGATCGCTCTCTCGGGGGCAATGCAATGCGCTGCCTTTCCGGCACTGGCACCGGCAATGCCGCACGATCACAGCGAAGTGATCGTGCCCCTGTACTCGGCACTGGTGAGGCCGCACCTCGAACACTGTGTTCAGTTTTGGGCCCCTCACTACAAGAAGGACGTCGAGGTGTTAGAGCGTGTCCAGAGAAGGGCAACGAGGCTGGTGAGGGGTCTGGAGAACAAGTCTTATGAGGAGCGGCTGAGGGAACTGGGGTTGTTTAGCCTGGAGAAAAGGAGGCTCAGGGGAGACCTT
>NW_008796221.1:3255958-3271619 GCF_000699145.1 Aptenodytes forsteri | reverse complement strand
AAGTGGTGGAGTCCCCATCCCTGGAGGTATTTAAAAGACGCGTAGATGAGGCACTTAGGGACATGGTTTAGTGGGCCTGGTGGTGTTGGGTCGACGGTTGGACTCGATGATCTTAGAGGTCTTTTCCAACCTTAATGATTCTATGATTCTATGATTCTATGTCACTGAGACTGCAGGAGATGGCTAAAGGTCCTGTTCAGACCATTCGGACTGTAAGTGATGGTGATGGTAAGGTTCTGGGTTTACATCTTCCTGTATCCAGTAAGATTTTTTTAAAATCCATCCAAATAGTTTGCTTATTTCTAAGAAAAAAATGAAACCAAATAAAAATATGGGGTTTTCTTCATGCTAAACAGATCTGTTAAACCCTTCTATACTGTCAGACCTGATATTTGTCATAAGCAGAGCTATCGCACCAGGCATCTTCCAAAATTGCAACAAGTACAGAAAAAAACCCCACAATTCACACATTCTCTGTAGAGAGTTGCAGAAGCTCAGCTGATATACCCATTGTTCACATCTGCATGCAGCATCCCAGGGCTCCTGCTTACCAGGATGTGCATGAGACCTCATCCCAGAAGAAAGATGTCAAGAGCAAGAAAAGATCCTCTCACAGCTGGCCCACAGCTTTATTGACATTGATGTCCAAAACTGGTGACAGTTCCTTGCTAAACTCCATGAAAATATAAGGCCTATGAATTTTAGCTGGATAGCCAAAATAGGGGTAACATTATCTTAATTTTTCTATGCCTTAATTTCCAACCAGTCAAATGTTTTTTACATATTCATTGTATGTCAAATAAAGTAGAGTAGATGCTATTCCTCCTACCATGCCTTCACAGAGAAGCTGTAAGGATATATAAATTGATATCATTGAAGAACTACTACAGAGAAGCTTGTGACAAAATTAACATGTGGCAATAAGGGTGTTGATAGCCAGGCTTCATTTAATTATTTCCTAAAGTATTCATGCTTTACACTGCAAGCACTATTTTTTTTAAATGGATATTTGTGTTTTACACACTCTGTCATTACACATCTGTAGGCAAATGTACATTTTGCCACAAATCACATTTCCCTGAAAAGCAGACACTATGAAAAATACATGGCCACCGTGTATAACACAGCACTGCTGCGGGTCCTCTGGGAAGCTGTTGGAGATACTGTGCTTAAAATTTGTCTGTAGAAAAATAGAATTTCTGAAATCCTATATTGTTACACACAAGTAGGTTAAATCACTCAGTATTACTGAATCAAAGAATGGATGCAGTTTTGTCTCATCTCTTCACGAAGGCAACGTGATGAATCCCAATTACATAAATAAATCTCACGGTAACATTTTGCAGTAATATTTTCACAAAAAAACTTACCATTTTCTGACTGCCACCACTTTTTTTTCCTATCAGGCTCAAAAGTTGTGATAACATTTTCAACCATGTGACTGTTGTGCTGCGTATAGGGATTATACGGGTATCTGGAATCACAGAGAAAGCATTTCTGTTCAGCCTAGAAAACAAAATGAGCAGGATAAAAGATGAATTTGGTCTTTTCTCTAAAGATCCAGTGGATGTACACATATTTATGCCATTGCAAGATTGGAGCCTTTCATGTTGCTTTGGGTGCTTGTACTTTTAATCACTCAGGCTTTCATATATAAGGGACAAGCCCAAGAAAATCATCATATGCACAAACCATGCATATAGTAAATGTTGGCCTTGGTTTGCCCCAGGTACTCTATAAACAATACATTTTTTCAGTTGTGGAAAAGGGATCTCAGTAAGAGCAAAGAAATAAGTTTGTCAAGGTGTTAACTCTGGGTTTAGCTGCCAGATGGTTTGTTTTGCAAGAGTTTCTCAGGAGAAATTTATTTTTTAAAAGTTGAGCTTTTATTCATGTCTCATAAAGGCTGTAGAAACTTTCAGCCAGAGACGGCAGTGAGGAGGCAGAAGGGATACAAGGGAGGACTGGATCTTTCAAGATCTGAAGAAGCCTTGAAGAGGAACATTCATTAAATCATTTATGCATTTTTTTTCTCTCTCTTTTGCACATTTTCTGGCAGCTCAGAGACCCAGCCAGGAGCAGCAGACAGGTGCTGTTGTACAAATGGAAGGCAAGGCTGGATCCAGGTACAATGTAAGTAGGTGGTCTGGGCTGACACCACCATCCCGACCACTGTCAGTGCCTTTTGAAGGCATAGGGAAAATGGAGAAGTTTAAAAACGATGCAAAGGAGGAAAATCAGGATGTCAATAGGATGAAAGGGTCTTGTTTGAAAATGTAACAAGCAGAAGACGAAGGTGGCAATGATTAGCCAATATCTCAATGCTGAATGAGAGGCTTTTGTCTGCAAAAGGGCTTTGAAAGCGAGGGCAAGGAGCTCCTATTTAAGGTGGTAAGAGGGGGATTGAGTGGGAGACCTAAGGAGAGGTGAGAAGGTTAACATGCTGGGCTGGGAGATGACCCGTGCTGAGTCATCTGGACAAGCCCAAGCAGCGTGTGATCACAACCAGCAGTGCCACAGGGAAGCAAACGGCAGTGGTTGTGCTGGCGGATGCCCAGCGCGGGCAGAGGCGGCTGTGCTACGCAGACAGACTCTACAAGATTTGGGCAGAGCTTGAATGCGAGGACTTGGGGATAAGCCAAAGCAGAAGGTGATGCCTAAGCTGTGTGCCTGGCTGGCAGGGACACTGGCAGGGAGAAGGGGGGATGACACAGCACCCCAGAGGGAGCTGAAGGAGGAGGCACAGATTCGGTGCCCTTGGCTGGGAGGCTGGCAGGGATGCTGCTGAAAACAAAAAGTGGAAGTCAGTGGCAGGAGCTGGGCTGGAAATGACCCAGAATGTGCGGAGGGGCACCCTGCCCGGCACGCTCAGGATCTACAGAGAAGTATTAAGAATGGTTTGGACATCTTTGTATTATGAAATCATATCTCAGGTATGGTATAATTCACATGTTTTAAACATTACGATAAATACATGTTATATTCAGTAATTCTATACCACACTTGACAAATGTACAAATACACAATTTAGAAGATGAGACAGAAATACAAAAAATACTGTCATCTCATTTCACAAAGCTCTGGTAAGGAGAGCTCAGGTTATCGAAGCATTTGGCAGGACTGTGCACACCCACTCTCTGGTTTATATAGACACATACAATATGACACTCAGTCAACTTATGTTTAAGGTTGCTCCATAAAAATCTTTTTGTGCCGCAAAGGACAAGCACGTGCGTGTCCACTTAAGGCAAGTCTGGCAGATCCCATTTGCCTCTGAAAGTGTGCAGCTTTATACTCTCCTCAATACTGAGTCCTCTTTCTTTTCCTTTCAAAACATGTAATTAGTAAATCAAATCATAGGGCTAAATACCACTTAACCTACATTTAGAAACAATAAGACACATTAAAGACTGAAAATGATTTGCAGTGCTTCTTTTCAAACACAAAGCAGTTAATTTTTTTTCAGTCTGAATTTTCAGTAAGACATCCCAACCGAGTACTGGCTCGTGGCAGCTTGCCACGTTGACTAACACAAACTTTCACAAGTACAGTTTGCTCTCGTCATGATGCCTGACACAGGTCATCAGTAGGGGAACTGGGGGAGGAAGCACTTGGCTTTGCAAGATGCAAAACTTCCTGGCCTGTCTCCAGCAAAGCATTCAAGAATGTGCCGGTGAGAAAGAGAATTGAGTTGAGTGGGACTCTATGATATACCTTAGGTGACACACACATTTAAGGGGGGCTGGTACAGCAGATCACATTGCCAGAGCATAAGCCTCTATCTCTCAAGCTTTGCAAAGCAGCCGAATTTGTGGTTCTCATTCTTTTCAGGAGACAGGGGTCAAGATACGTTGAAACAGCATTAAATCACAGGGATTATTGTGGAATAGCTGTTCCTTTTCATGAGTCTGCATTTACATAATTCAAAGGATAAGTACAGGCAAGTAAAAATATTAATTTTTTATTGCTGTTTGATCTCCTCTTAAAAAGGGAAGAAAAAAAGGCAGTCATCCAGCTAAGGGCCAGACAGACGATGTCTCTGAGATGGCTCTTTGTGCCTGTCTACCAAGCAGTGCGAAGACTCAGAGCACAGCCAATGAGTTAGTGCCCAGGATCCACTTGTTCAAACAATGTGGGGAAAACCAGCAAAGGGTGAAGAGCGGCTCACAGGCTCTTTTGGAAGAGGAAAGAGGTATTTACATTTTGCAGAAAACCATAGCTACAATAAGTAATTTGGAGCATTGCTTGGTGCCATCTCAGTATGGCAGAGTTTTGCACTGTAAATGTGTCACAGCGTTTTGCCAGAAGGTCATAAACTGTAATTATTTTCAAATGCTTATAAATTAAGCTGTGTTTTATTAACTTCCTCTTCAGCCTACAGCTGGTATTTAGTGAAAATATTTCTATTTGCGACAATTTATTAGCTCAGTGGGGCCAAGTCCTCCAGGACATGCAATAGGGTAATTCCCGTTTTTGCCTTCCCGTGGCTCCTGAACACCACTGGTCCCCCACAGCCCCCATCGCTGCAGCCAGAGAGCGACAGGCATCCCTCTGATCACCCACGTTTCAGATCTGCCCACCCACCCACACAGCCAAAGACTGGACTACACCACTAGGTTTTTCCTCTGCCAGAGATGGCTTTCTGCTTTTATCAATGTTGGTCTAATTTCAGTTCAAAAGACATGAGAAGACATGGTGTGAATCGCTTAACAGGCTGCCTCAGGTCTCAACACTGTATGGGACATGTCCTCCAGCCAGCAAAGGCCAGTCAAGGCAGTGCCTACAGCCTGCAGGACCGCACTCTTCCTCCTAAGCACTCACGCACATGCAAACTGTGGTCTTTACCTCTGAGGCATGAGTGGGAAAAGGACCCGCAGAACAAAGCTCCTTCAGAAATTCCTGTGCTCATTTGCATCTCATGGATGTATCTCCTTCTTGAGAAGCTATACATCACTGTGGAGGCTGTTTGCTGCCAAACTCTCCATATGTGCTGCAATAAGGCATAGCCTTCCACCAGGCTTATGTCATGCTGTCTGATGTTTTTTCAGACAACTTCAGTTGAAACTTCCTAGTCTGGGCAATTTCCTTTTACAGATGAGAATACTGTTAGTAAGTGGAGTTCAGCTTATTAAAAAAGAACGAGCAAACCAACCTCTAGGTAGCCTATAATGCAGTACTTCTGAGGGCCGTTCATTCCACAGGTTGACGAGGCCGTTAATTGCTTGCTGCGACCCAGGAGGAGGTCCCCAACGGCCGGGTGGCAGGACCCAGCATTACAGTCATCCTGTGCATGCTGGAGTCTTATCAGCGCTGAGCGCAAAAGAAGATCAAAGAGAGATGAAATTGTTTTGTATACCCAACAGTATTCTCCAGAGAAAATCAGTTACATCCTAACATCAGCAGAAAACTAAATTATCCTTTGCCTGTACTCCTTTTGTCCTTAATAATATTGTTTGGTAGAATCTTGAAGAGCTTTGGTAATGAACAAACCTGCTGCAAAATCATTATAAAAAATACAGCTAACATATTGCAAATCTATGCTAAAACTTAAATTCTCAGCACATTATTGTGCAGTAAACATGCCAATCTGCTACAAACAATAATTTATTATGCTTCCTACCCTGGCATACCCATAGCCAGCACTCCTGCAGCAGAATCACAGACATTTCAATTAACTGTCTCTGTGAGCAGAGCCAGATTTGGATTAATTCTGCTGATTTCTGCTGATTTCCAAGTGATAATGGTGGAACTGAGACCGGGATTGATGTCAGGGTCCCTCAGATTTTCTGATGATTTGTAATGAACCTCCTGGTCTGGTCCCAGAACCCTCCGTTCAGACCCCATGGAATGGTCATTAATAATTAAACAGAATAATTCTGAATTCTCTAAATAACTGCAGGATCTTTTGGTTTATTTTGCCTGAAACAACTTTAAATATTTTCCCCATTATGTTACAACTTCCCTTACGGGGCTTGTCCTTTCAAACAAGTTCTATCCTGAAACCCTGAACAGGAATGGGTACCTTGGAGGCTTTATCTGTTCAGCTTTACTTGGCTCAACTTGTTATAAAGAGTGCAGTTAAAAAAAATACAATCAATACATGAAGATCCCACAGAACACCAGAAGCAGTAATGCAATTACAGCAGTAAATATACAGTATTTTACAGCCAGGTTTCAGTCTATGGCTCAGGCTATACTTCAGATGATGAGTGAAGCTTGACTTTTTAGGTATAAAGCCATGCATAAGTTTGGTTAGCCTGTCCTTCTTTATTTATCCACGTCCACGATATTAGCTGTCAGTAGATAATGATTGCCCCTTTCAGGACCTGATTCAGACTCAATTACAACAGTTACTCAATTACTCAATTAGCTTTTCTTTGTATTTAAAGGTTTCATATCACTCATAGCTCCTAGGCAGGAGAGTGGGGAATAAGGACTCACTGTCACATGTGTCTTAATAGCGCATATAAAAGAAGCACTCTAACAAAATCTTAGAGAGATGTGTAAATCACATGGTAATATTTCAAAATTGGCCTGAATAACTGTAACATCTGTACTTACTGAGGTGTAACAGGATGGCCAGCCCCAGCCTCATGCCTCCCCGTGAAACTCAAACTGGTGCCACTGCAAGAGAAGAACTGGTGGGTCACCTGGTGCTCTGCCTCACCAGGGCACCCCTTGTGTGTAGGCTTACTCAGAGCTAGCCTTTAGTAAAGTGACAGAGCCGTAATAAAAATATAAAAGTTAAAAGGAAACCCTGGCTTTGATTTTGTTTTAGCAATAATTTCTCCTGACAATTTTCAGGACTGAAATCGGGATGAAAGCAGAGAGACACCTCACAAGTGCTTTCAGAGAAGACCATAAAAACATATTCACACTTAGTTTAAAGTAAAAACAAAATGCTATCAGGAACAATATTGTAGTATTTGCATATAAGCTATTTAATCCTAACTAAGTTCAGTAGGGCTGTTTCCAGAGATCTAACTCCTCCTCTGGAGGTTTATGTTTTTTGCATTGACTTAAAACAAAGACTGAGTTCCTAATGAAGACACCACTGAGAAATGCCCAAAGTCAGGTGCTATCAATTTTGGCGGAGACAAGATTATAACTGCATCTTTAAGTGTGGTAAGGAAAAACAGGTAATGTCAGTATCAATGCAAAAGCCTCGTACAGGTGAACCTCAGCGTGAACCCAAGGAAGGTTCATTGTGGCATTTACTTCACACCCTTCCTCTTCCTACTCACTTGGAGGAAAATAAGACTTGCCAACACAAAACCTCTGTTGGAAAAACAGAAGACAGCCATGGGTATGAAAGACAACCCAGCATCCTGCCACCAAGTAGAGCTCCCAAACCGCAGCCTGGCCCCCACCTTTGTACCTTCCACCTCTTTCTCCATCTGTAGGCACCATCCCCATGTGAGTGTGCCCAAAGTGCCACTTCCCAGCTCCGTTCTTGTTCCTCACCTTCATACAGCCATCGCTGTGTTGAATGAGCTAAGATGAAATAACCCCTGCCCCAGAGTAGGGGGAACAAAGCAAAGGCATTCAAAGTATTTCAGATGTTACAGGCTCCACGTAGGCTTGGTTCACACGGCTCTATACAGCACATGACACAACAGCCATACCTACATGGCTATTTCAGCAACCACAGGTAGGGAAAGCTATCAAGGGCCACCAGCACTTCATGCTGCTTCAGCTCCTCTCACCTGCCACGACTGCAGACAGCCTGGCATGTGACAGTGAGACGATGCCAGAAAGCACCTGTGCAGCTGCGCCTGGCTCCCCGGCTACAGAGAGAGCCGGCAGCAGAGCCGGTGTCTGAGGCAAAACCGAGCAAACATTTTCCTGCTGAGTTGGACTTTAAATTTTATACTCTGTCAGAATGATGGACAGACCCAGAGATGACTTAAACTGCAACAGCACTGCAGTAAAATATAGGTAACCATGGTAAGAGTAATCTTGGAAGTTCTACGTCCCAGTCCCTACCCTGTCTAACACAGTGATGTTCAATACCAGTGATACTTTTTAAACATGACTCACTGTAACAGAGAAACAAGGACCAGCAAAACCCCAACATACTTTAGTTCCATACTTAGCAGGAAAATCAAATACTGAAGAGGTCTTACCTGGGTTTCAGGCAGCCAAGTGTTTCAGCTGGAAATGAGCACAGCCGACTGAGGGAAGCAAGCAAAGGCATACCTCTGCGCTTCAGCTGGAGAAGACAGCACATCCCCCGAGGCACCGAGGTGTGGGTGAGAATGAGACCCAGCCTGCAACCTGCCAAAGGCTTGATTTGTGAACTCTTTCTGCCGGAGCTTCTGGCATCAGCAAATACGTGCAGTGAAAGAAAATTGTGACAGGTTAAGTTCACGGCAGAAAAAGTTCATGCAACTGAAAAGAGAAGACTGGGATTCTTAAAGTCCTGGCAAACAACTCTTTAATTGTTGTTTAATTAAACAACTGTTCAGTTGGTCCGGTTTGCAACAAAACGTCCAAGTCTTTACAGCTACTTAACGTCAGAAGTCTAGTGGCACTGGTTTATCTGAACATGGGCTAGAAAGGACGACTCCTCATGGTAGGGGTGCAAACGGTCTGGAAGGGCTGATTTTGGGTTTTGAGGTGACTGTAAACTTGCCTACCTGAAAGCTCTGATCACACCCGTGTGGACATATTGATCCAGCTTCAAATTAGCTCAAGCTTTGGATCACTGCCATGAGCACTAGGTTTTTTTCAATTTAAAGCTAAAGACACCATGGCAACTTGAGTCACAGCTTTGCGTTTCAGCACAAACTTTGCCTGTAACTGCCCACAGCAGCAAGCATGGGGCAGGGTGGTGTGTGACATACAGCGCGGCCACGGGAAACGCTGTGATGGAGCAGTTCCGATATGGCGTTCACCAGCTCATGCACAGAACTGGCCAGTGATTTTTGGTGTCTTTGTTGAAACCTGTGGCACTTTGATTCCAGTTTTGAGAATGGCAGGTTGTTTTGGGTACACATTTTTAGCTGTGATATATTTGTTATCAGTTCTCCTCTGACTGCTTGTAAGGCTTAATTCATGATTGTCTGTAAAGTATCATGACATCCTCAAACAGGAGGTTTTCTATATATGCAAAATATGTTTTATAAACTAATCATTGCTTTTCTTTTGGTAGTTCTTATTCTTTCAGAAAAAAAAACCAACCGTGTTCTTTAATCCTATTGCAATATTCAGTACTAAGTGTCCTCTCCCATTAATATGATTGTTCACTCTAGCAGAAATAATTCATATACTTACATTTTTTTAAATTATTTTCCTCAAGTGCATGTGGAAATTACTTGTGGGAGACTTTTTTCAGGCTAATTTAATCTGCATTTGGTTTGTATTCATGCATGATTAATTATTGTACAGATGGTTTATATTTAGTGGGTTTCAATATTAAGAAATAATAGACTAAATGATATATTAAGATACTGATTTTACTTTTTATGTGTAAGCAGTATGTCAAGTGCCCTCTGAAAGAGTGACATATAACTGAAGAAAGTATTATTATTATGATGCTACTAAATTATAGAATGGTTGACATTTTACTAGCATATTTGGTAGGGAATTCAGATTTTGTTACAGAGAAGTTATGTGAGAAGTAAATATCAAGGAAGATTTATTTGCAGACTATAGCCAGTCCTGTGTTTTGATTTATGTAGGACCCCAAGCAAGAAGGAGGTTTCAAACCACTTGAGGCAGGGATTAAGAAACTTCTTTCTTGCTTCTTTAATCTCTCCACTGGTAAAGGATCTGGATTTATAATGCACCACTCGTCCCATGCTGGCTGGAGGGTGGATAGCATTGGTGCATGATTTTTCAAGTCACCACAGGTCCTATGGTTGTCATTTCTTAGGCCCAAGGCATATCCGTAACACACACAAAGGACAGGAATTGCTAGCACTTCAGCATATATTCCCTTCACAGACACCAACCAGCAGTGAGGGAGAGGGCAGGAGTAGAGGCACGAGCCACGCTTCAGAGCCTGGCCCCGAGATGCCGGCTATCAGCACCAGCCCATACAGACATGCATTTTCCTCCGATGGATATTCTGAATAAAAATGTCTCCTTGGGTATATGGATTTTTTCCCCTGTAATGAAAATGTGAAAAACATCAGGGGAAAAAAAAAATTCTGCTTTTCTTTAAAGTTTCAATAAGAAATAAAATTATTTGAGCCTGGGATTATTCTTGCCATGTGAAAAGTAAGTATTTAATCTAAACAAATCACCTGGCCTTCCTTTAGAGTCAATGGAGAAAGACAGGGATCTCTGCAGGGTCCATCCTACCACGTTCTTTAGATACTTACCTTAAAGGGATAAATCCCCCTTTGGAGGTATCTGCTGCTTTCCTTTGGATATGGGCAGCCCAGTTCCCTACCTTAGGACAGATGCCTGTATTTTAAGCAACTAAAGTGTACTGAAATTAATCCCATCCATAAAGTACTGGCCAAAATCATAAATGAAATCTAATGGTCCGAAAAGCAAAACCATCTTGCTACATTTGTCTCTCTCCTCTTTTGTTTCTGCTTTCATTTCTTCAAGCATATCTGATGCTTAAAGTGTAATTTCTCAAAGGCAAAGACTGTGCATTTTTTGGTTTTCTACACATTGGGAGACTGTAGCACTGAATAATAAAAACAGGATGAACTATAAGCTTACAATAAAATAAGTCTTTTATTTGACAGATCTGATCAGGAGAGAGCTAAGGACAGCAGAAGAATACACTGTGGAGCTCAGGGGCAGGGGGAGAGGGAGACCATCCCGTCCCCCAGCCTTTTCGCCTCCGCATCCCACCAGCTGGCTGCTCCTCTGTATCTTGCATCCTGGAGCAAACAGCTACTTTTAAAATTGTATTTAATAATTGTTTAAATGAGCTTTTCCACATTTCAAAAGGATGTAAAGTCTATTTATAATTTATGAGAAGCTTCTTCATTTTCTAACAGTCACAGCACTCCATGGTGCCCTTCACCTTTTGTGTGCAAGTCAGATATTTGAAGTCTTTGGTTTTTTTCACCACAAACAAGAAATCCAGTTTCAACTTGAATATTATCTCCCTGGCAGGCACAGCGTTGCTGATTGTTGTAATCAACACTAAAGAGAAAAGAGACAGAGAGGATGATGAACTGTATTGTTTTAAAATATCAGTGTGATTTTCAAAGTGCTATTCAAGACATATATATTCAAGACATAATGTTTCATGTTATTTCCTAAGGTCCTGACACTTCCAAGCTGGCAGTGCAACTGGCAGGATGAGAAGTCTGGCACATACCTTGTTGCCATCTCATGTTAGTTTATTCAGAATCGGTGAGTTCATGCAGTACAACTGGACAAGGCTGTTTCTAGGAACCTTCTCACATCAATAAACAAAAGTGCTTGAAATCTTTCACTTTTCATTGCTTATTGGCCTATCAATCAGAAATAATTATTCTCCCTAAATTCAAAAGAAAAATGGATTACTGTGCATGAAAACACAGCAGATATGCAAATATGCAAAAAAAAAAGGAAATATGCTCAGGAAGAAACAACTGAAGACACATATGAGGAAAAGGAAACAAAAGAGCTTTTCCAACCTCCACAATGTGTTGCAGCCTGGTCTGCAGGGCTGCCTCTGGACCCCCTCTTCTTCCCTCCCAACTGGACCTCCTGGATGAACCCCAAGCCTGCTTCACCCTTTATCGAGCCTGGGGGTATCGACAAACCCCATTACCAGTACCCAGCTCTGGCCACCGTATCCAGATGCCATGGGACTGACAGAGACTACACCCATGGGATCAGAGACACAGCAGTATTGATGCCAGGGATGTGGACAAAGGTTGAAGCTAGAGCACCAGCAGTGGGGAACTGATAGATCAGCACAGCCATATGGTGAGGTTGAACTCCTAGGTGCTCTGGATGCCCTCCCAAAGGGACCTGTTCCCTTACCACAAACCGCGTGAATAGTCTTTCCCCCCTTGTGGCAGTAACCATGGGCTTGAGATACGGCCCTGCTTTTTGTTTTGTACATTGTTAGGACAGCTACAGTGAGCTTTTAGCTGTATTTCTCTCATGACGATTTATTATACCTGAATAATAAACCGCAAAACCCCATGGAACTGGCATTCCCCTGAGGAAGGCTGCCCTCCAGGTGGGAACGCAAAGTGAGGTCCAGCCTGGGGAGCTGCAAATAACTCTCCTTTCGTGTGCCCCCCTCTCTCCCTCCTCTTTTCTTGCACACAGCAGTGTTTCTACAGCTGTTTGGAGAACCTCTGTTGGCTCTGCTATGGATTTTGAGACACCAACAAAGACCCAGACTGCAGAAGTGCTTCACCCTGGAGTATTTGCTCCTACGGGCTGTTGTCACCCACAGCTGCCCGGGGCGTTCTGCTGTGTCCCCAGTGAACTTCCACAGGGGAACAAAGGGAAAGTACACCAAGAAAAGCAGATTTACCCTCCCAAGCACACACTCTGGCTTCCTGGCTTTATTCAGCCCCACTAAGCCCACATACAAGTTTCCTCCATGATCATGAGGAGAAAACTGCATTTTGATGTTTTAACAGAAGTGCTGTAGGCTATATATATAAATCCCACAACTGTAGGAATTAACCATGCACATTTTCTCTTCTAAAACAGGGTCTCCACTAAAAAGGGAGAGTTGTATCGAACTTGCAGGAGTTAAGAGAAGCTATATTTATATTGATGACTTTATCAGGAATAATCTAAAGTCTCTGTAAATAAGACAACTGGAAAAGATTCTTAAAAGCTACTATTTGCTTTGCATGTCTCACTATTTTAGCTACATGGAAAGGTTTGCTCCTCAGAGAACTGGTGCTTGTTTCAAGCCATTCAAGGCAAGGTGCTTCTCATTAGTCACAAAAAATTGCTATTTTTAAAGACAATTTGACTAAAGATTTTTTTGAAAGACATCTGTTCAATTACTTTCTTCAAGAAAACAAAAACTGCAAAGTATACACAACACAGTGGCCAGAGGGTATGGTCCTTCCAACTCTGCCAACAAACTGACTCAGAAAGCAGACTTGAGCAGCACAAAGAGCAGTTGCTGAATCAGATTTACCTATATGCTTTTAAAGAGTCAATCATACTTTGTTTTAAAATATCAAGCTATATTTTGGCAAACAAATAAAAGACCAAAGAAACCCCTTAGCAAACCAGGGATTAAAATTCTATTATGGCTTTAAAGTACAACTTGTACGAGGACAATATACACAGAGCTAGGATGACAGCAACAGTTTTTCACATGACAGCCGCTACCCTGCAACATAAAATAATGAAACTTCTCAGTGGAAAGCTTTTTCCATCACAGTATCTGTTAATAGGGCATAACAGTGCTCTTATTCTCCTCATGCTCTCTGTACTGTTGAAAGTGCTAAGAAAAGACTGTCCTATTTTTATTCACCCAAATTTGTGGCAATGTTTTGTTTTAAATCCCTATTATTAGATTTTCCATACCTGTCAGCCTAAATTATCCTAAGTGTTTTTCTTTAGGTTAAAATAAATTCTTCTGCAAAGGTTAAATTGATGTTGTTTAGAAATTATCCTGAGCTCAGAAAATCTCTTTGGCCCCTGAGGAACCTTTGTGGTCTACTGGCTTAGAAACAAAAATTTTCTTACCAATGCAGAAATCTTCCATGCTGTAGTCTGTTTGGGAACTAAGGTGTACGTTTGGGGTTTTTCTTTGGGGGGGAATAAACAAAAATCAGAACCCAGGAGATCACAGTTTAAAGAACAAACAAAGGGAAAACAGTCAATTCCACAAGCTCCCAAAAAACCCTAGGAAATTGAGACCATCGGGAGGAGAACCTAACAGACAGAAGGATGACAGCTTCAGTTTGAGGAGAGAAAACAGTGGAGAGAAAAATGCGTCCACTGGAGGACAACGGCAGTGGAAACAGCAGCAAGAGCATCCACTGCAGAGCCACCAAAGCCCGGTGGTTAGAGAGCTCCCATGGGAGCCACTGGCTCTGGTCCTCTGGTCGGAAGCACAAAGTGAAACCAGCTCTTCCACCATCCTGGGGAGCGTCTGAACTATTGGTCTCTGAAATGAAAGAAGTCTGCCCTCATAGTTTCTCCTTATTTTTTACAAGAACTGAAAATTTAAGTATTATGTTTTAGATTGACCTGGAATAAAATCATTTTGGTTCATTTAGTTAATTTTGGTTAGTAAAAGTGAGATGGACTGAAAATCACTTTTCTTTCTCATTACTTCATTGGCTGGAAGAAATTGTTTCTTTCTCATATAATTGGAAAACAAAAGTAGCACAAAATCACTAGAAAACTGAAAAAGTGCATTTAGACTGAAATGAGTAAAGCTTCAGGAAGCTGCAGAAATAGAAAGGTCTGCATGGTGAAATAACTGGGAAATCTGACGTTTTCCATCTGTAGTGACCAATACCTGTGATATACGTGGTGTCTGGCTGTGCACCACAACAGTGCTCTCACACGGCCCCTCTCCTGTGGTCACCCACGAGGTCCCTGGCTGCAGAAGACAGCAAGCGCAGAGCAGACAAGTGTTAGACGAACCAGAGCTCCGTCAAAAGCCTCAACAGTTACACATACCTTCTTTTGCCTAACTTGGCAATATAAACAGCTAAGCTGACATTTTGGAGATTCTCCATTTTCAGTCCCAAATGAAATTTAATACAAAGGCTTCTGGGGAGTATTTAAATCTATCAACATATACACGTTAATTACCTAAAAGTATGACAGAATGATGGCTGGCTGACTATCAGCTGTTTAATTTTATCTGTGTCTATTCTGTAACATCTGGAATCTGTACAAACACAGGAAGCATCATGCATAAGTCACGCATAAAATAAGCGAGGGGAATGATTAGATTTTGTCATGGACCTTAACGATATAACCATGTAACAGTAGCACAGCAATAACACTGCATGCTAGCAAGTTGGGAACCAGTGCATAGATTTATGTAATTTGCCCAGGATCAAGAATATATAACCTCTGCTTTATCTTTCTCTCAAGTACTTAATTGTACCAGATGGGAGAAAGCAGAAAAATTAATGTCTCCCTTCACTTTCCTGATCTCCCCTTGTCTTATGGAAGGGAAGTGTTGTCATGTGTGGGGATTAACGGTACGGACTCCGGCAGGCAGCAACCAAAGACCTTTATTGCTCTTTGTTAACACTTTTTATAGCAAGCAGAGGTGTTCATGCACTACCTGCAGCTTGCAGATAGGTCATAGCCTTGTGTCCATGCACTCTATGTTCTTAGCAGATTGGCCCGTTTTCCCTGATCATGCGAAATGCCTTCATGGCCCTTACCTTGTTTTCTCCTTAGAGCAGCACATTCCTTCCTCCGTTATCTTCTGCATACGTGCCTTCTCGTGCTTCAAGGAAACAGGGCTTTCTCAGCAAAATCAAATTCAGTAATGTCCGTCAGTGAGGTTCCCATCCCCAAATCTCCGCCTTTTTGTTTTACTAGAAACACTGCTGAAACCGATCTTTCAATCATTTTCCGCATGCCCTGTAATAGACACGGCACACAAACCAGGATGCAAAGGAACATTACCAAGCATAGCCCTCCTAGCTTGGCTAGTCCTTTTAACCAGCCGCTTAAACCCCATTTCCCGAACAATTTATCCAACCAGTCCCAGAGGTCTTCCACTCTTAGCTTCTGTACTCCTTCC
>NW_008796221.1:3252985-3255840 GCF_000699145.1 Aptenodytes forsteri | reverse complement strand
TGCATTTGATTGTTTCGCTAGCCAACATCCTAATTTATTTAATGTGCTTAAACCTTTTGCCGCCGCGACACCCGGGGCCAAAATCGCAACCGCAGCTATAGTGTCCCGGTTCCATAGGTCGACAGCATCATCACATTGTGAATTATAGGCATGTGCTCCGTGCTTACTGTGTGTCTTGAGAGTGCCCCTTCTGTGGTCTAGGATCATAGATGTGTTTGGCATTAGTAGAGTTAATCTTCCCAACGAACACGGCCCACCTTTAATATGAGAGGGAATGCCAGGCCAGGCCCGGTCTCCACATATTAAAAAGACCCCCCTGGGTAGCTTTATAGGCGCATTGGATGATTTAGATATATTGCCGCTTGTCTGGTTACACCACAGTGATTCATTCTTATAGATGTCCAGGGTAGCATTAACTGACCAGGCACGGGAAACATTTGCCCCTGAATAATTGAAATGCAAACACCAATCCATTTTTGTGGACCCTAATAGCTCAAGTTCCTGAGGTTCTATTGGTAATTGATTAAGATGCGGTAGGCATCCATCCCAATTGTTAATGGCGTTTCATCCCCCCCGCAGGCCTCCTTGAAAGGACTAGTCAGGCCCAAGTCCCAATTATCTAAAGGAAGCCCCACTAGGCAGGTGGAGCAGGGGTTGCCGGGGGAGGATATCGAGAGGCAGATGGAATCTTGTCCTGTCTGATTGGCCAGAGTCACCCAAACATTTTCCTTCGGCTGTGAGGGTACCCATAACGCAGCGACCACACACAGTGATACTAGCCACAAGATGCCCACCTGCCATGGCCCCATGGCTTACGTTCTCCTTTTGTTCCGTTTCCACCCAAATCGCTTGTCACACTGTCGTTTGGTACTCTCCCAGTCCGTTTCCCACACAGTCCACAGCTGGGGGATACAATGTGATCTCCCACACACTAGCTGCAGAATCCGTGGTTCGGCACTCCCAGTAATGTTCCCTTTGCACCTTGTACACCTTCCCGCCCGGAACTGAGAGTGACAATACCAGTTTCCCTCACAACTATTACATTTGCACAAAGTCCATGCGTGATGTGTTGACCCAGGGCACTGGAGGCAGGGAATCCCCGTCGCTTCTCGATTATTCAGCTGACTGTTCTCCACCGCCTGGTGTTCCCAGTCCACGGCCAATGGCAACCCACTGGAGCCCCTGTACACCCCGGCTCGGCCTGGCCCACTAAGTGGTTCTCCGAATATCGAGCGCGATACTTTATGTAAGTCCCAATAATTTACTTCAAACCATCGATGCATCCGTGGGCTCCTTGGGCTCCTTGTCCAGATACGGTCGAACGCAGCGGGTTGGGTATCCATCAGGGTCCACGATATTTGACATATCGTGGGACTGTTTTTCATGCCCTGAGGTAACACCGTCCAATGATATCGCAACCTAGGCCCTTGATGGTTTACAACTGGCAGTGAGAAGGCAAATCTGGGAGCATCTTCCGGTGCTAAGGGAATCGTGAAAAAGCAGTCTTTCAAATCGATAATCACAATGTCCCATTGACGGGGTATCAATGTTGGTGAAGGCATGCCTGGTTATAATGTCCCCATATCTTGAATTATGGCATTTACTTGCTGTAAATCATGTAGAAGTCTCCATTTTCCACTTTTCTTTTTTATAACAAACACTGGAGTGTTTCCGGGGCTGGTGGTGGGAACCAGGTGTCCTTGACTCACTTGCTCGTCCGCTAATCCACTAATGTTCGCAACGCGTCGGCCTTTTCCTGTGATAGGGGCCACTGATCCACCCATACCGGCTGGTCGGTGAGCCATGTGAGTCGAACAGTGGGCCGAGCGCCAGTGACCCCCTCTAAAAATGTTGATGCAGATCAGCAGTGCCAATCACTAGTCCCCAAGTGCTCAAGGCATCTCGTCCCCACAAGTTTAACGGCACAGGAACCACAAAAGGTCGAATGGTTGCAATCTGTCCTTCCGGGCTTACAATCTGTATTAAGTTGGCACTCTGCCTGGATGCTGACAGGCCTCCAATTCCCACTAGCCCTGTGTCGACCGAAATGGTTTCCCATGATTTAGGCCACTTTGCAGTACTAATGATAGTAACGTCTGCTCCTGTATCTATCATTCCTTTCACTACCAAGTGTTCCGGTTTGCCTCCTTTATTTTTTAGGGTGCAGGTCAAAGTGGGCTGAGTTCTTTGGACAAGTTGAGTCCAAAAAATATTTGGTTCACCTGTCGACCCAAATCCACCAGCCCCCCGGGAAATAGTATCCCAATTACGAACCATACTCATAAAAGGGACTAGCTGTGCAATCCTGCTTCCAGCTGGAATAAACACTGGGGGAGACGGGGTCCGTAGCAACGCTTGCACCTGTCCCGTATAATCAGAATCAATAACTCCAGGTAACACAAACAAACCCTGCATAGTAGCACTGGACCTCCCCACCAATAGGGCACTTAGCCCTTGGCCAAGGGGGCCCCTCACATTGAGGGGCACCCTATGTACAGTCTGATCGTTTATTGAGAGGTTGGTGGCTGTGGAGACATCCACTCCGGCACTCCCGAGGGTTCTGGCCTTGAGGTGATCCAGGCCTGCTGAGACAGCGGTTCCATGGGGCTTTGCGGTGGCATTGTGTCGGCGCGCGCCCCCGCCTCGCGCCCGACTTCCCGTTTCCCGACAAGGGTCGGCCGCTGAGATCATATTTCGACCGGCATTGATTAGCATAGTGCCTCCCCTTGCGGCAGCGCGGGCAAATACCAGGGGGCTGCTGAATTCCTTCCGATCCTCCCTTCTGTACAGGATTCTCAGGACATTGCCGTTTAAAATGCCCCGAGTTTCCACAGCGGAAACACGCTTTGTTACTG
>NW_008796221.1:3247300-3252961 GCF_000699145.1 Aptenodytes forsteri | reverse complement strand
GCTAAACAGGCTGCAAAAACCTCATTCTTATGTGTAATTGAACCCACACGGTTGCACGCGTCAAGCATGTCTACTATGGTCGGGTTTTGCAATGTCTGCAAGACTCTTTTACAGTCCTCATTGGCATTTTCTACAGCCAATTTCATAAGCAACGCCTCTTTGGCTTCAGCATTTTGTACTTATTTTTGAATGGCTTCTTGGAGCTTGTCGATAAAATCCATGTAAGATTCGTTGCTCCCTTGCTTAATGTTAGTAAAAGATTTCACCGGTTGTCCTGTATCAGGGACCTTTAACATTGCTTGAAACGCAAGGTCTGCTGATTGTCTCAAAATTTCAGGCGTGAGCCGTGCCTGCAGTTGCGGTGTATTGATAGGGTCCTCCCCCATTAACTGAGTGATTCCTGCGCCCACTAGCAGGTCTCCCGCTCGCCGATTCAGGTTCTGCACAGCTGCATGATCACAGAGCTCCCGCCAGTGGGCTTGCCAGAGCACTCTTTGTGTAGGGGAAAATATTAAAGTTAGTAAAAGTGAGATGGACTGAAAATCACTTTTCTTTCTCATTACTTCATTGGCTGGAAGAAATTGTTTCTTTCTCATATAATTGGAAAACAAAAGTAGCACAAAATCACTAGAAAACTGAAAAAGTGCATTTAGACTGAAATGAGTAAAGCTTCAGGAAGCTGCAGAAATAGAAAGGTCTGCATGGTGAAATAACTGGGAAATCTGACGTTTTCCATCTGTAGTGACCAATACCTGTGATATACGTGGTGTCTGGCTGTGCACCACAACAGTGCTCTCACACGGCCCCTCTCCTGTGGTCACCCACGAGGTCCCTGGCTGCAGAAGACAGCAAGCGCAGAGCAGACAAGTGTTAGACGAACCAGAGCTCCGTCAAAAGCCTCAACAGTTACACATACCTTCTTTTGCCTAACTTGGCAATATAAACAGCTAAGCTGACATTTTGGAGATTCTCCATTTTCAGTCCCAAATGAAATTTAATACAAAGGCTTCTGGGGAGTATTTAAATCTATCAACATATACACGTTAATTACCTAAAAGTATGACAGAATGATGGCTGGCTGACTATCAGCTGTTTAATTTTATCTGTGTCTATTCTGTAACATCTGGAATCTGTACAAACACAGGAAGCATCACGCATAAGTCACGCATAAAATAAGCGAGGGGAATGATTAGATTTTGTCATGGACCTTAACGATATAACCATGTAACAGTAGCACAGCAATAACACTGCATGCTAGCAAGTTGGGAACCAGTGCATAGATTTATGTAATTTGCCCAGGATCAAGAATATATAACCTCTGCTTTATCTTTCTCTCAAGTACTTAATTGTACCAGATGGGAGAAAGCAGAAAAATTAATGTCTCCCTTCACTTTCCTGATCTCCCCTTGTCTTATGGAAGGGAAGTGTTGTCATGTGTGGGGATTAACGGTACGGACTCCGGCAGGCAGCAACCAAAGACCTTTATTGCTCTTTGTTAACACTTTTTATAGCAAGCAGAGGTGTTCATGCGCTATCTGCAGCTTGCAGATAGGTTATAGCCTTGTGTCCATGCACATCTATGTTCTAGCGGATTGGCCCGTTTTCCCTGATCACGCGAAATGCCTTCATGGCCCTTATCTTGTTTTCTCCTTAGAGCAGCACATTCCTTCCTCCGTTATCTTCTGCATACGTGCCTTCTCGTGCTTCAAGGAAACAGGGCTTTCTCAGCAAAATCAAATTCAGTAATGTCCGTCAGTGAGGTTCCCATCCCCACAGTCATGGCCAGGCAGGAGCATCTGGATATGATGGAAACCCAGCCAAGCACAGAAAATGCCAGCAACAAACCTGGAGAGAAGGAAATACCTCTTGCTTTCAATCGCTATTATTGAAGCAGTTGCTTTTTGGCAGAAGGCAGCGGGAAGCAATCTTTCCCTTGCTGACCACCTGTGCGAAGCGCATTTCAACAGCAATTGGTTTGCTCGCACATTGCCCATCCTTTCTCACAAGACAGTTTGTGACCATTGCTCCGAGCTCCCTGCAGTGGAGTTAAGGGAGTAGGTGTCTATGAACACTGAGCCAGATGGCACTTCAGACTCTCTGCTGTATCTTGCAGATCTTCAGAGTCTGAAGCAGCCTGCAACACAAAACAGGGTAGAAAAGGACCAGAGCTTTGGGGAAGCCAGGGTCAGTTTGAAGTTGGGGATTGAGAGGGTGGGAGAAAGAAGAGAAGCAGCTGATTGGGGTACCCTGGCAGGGAAAAGATTTAATGTTTTGAGGAGGTCCACAGGTACTCATAGGGACATAGACTGGGCAAGGAAGACGTGGAGAGAGCTGGGCAGGGGATTACAGAGATGTTGGAAGTTGTAGCTGGAAGTTGTGGCTTAGTCAGATGGACCTGAAAGAAGTGGCGTGTGCTAGGAGTTCAGAAAAAAAGTATTGTCATGCAGGAACAGAGGCTGAAAAAACCCTGGGCTAACCACAGGCCTGGCTACAGGGCCTCTGTTCACTGCGTGGGCAGGTCTGTGCAGAAATACAATGTCTTTTAGAAGAGTTGGGATGCATTGGACCTACTGGGCATGTTGAGGTGCTCACGTAAGAGTATCTTGACCCCTTCAGAAGCGTCCTGAAAATTAACTGAAACCCTGGTGATTGCCAGATTACACTTAGACTAAATAAAGCTTAATTAACAGTTGTTATTTTTTGCTAGGTTCAGCTCTCACCAATCATACTCAAATTGTTACAAAAAGCAACAGGCATGATAAAATGAAAAAAAAACCACCACCAAAACATGGAGTTAATGTTCTTTATTATTAAAATCAAAACAATATTCTTACAAAGCAAAGCTTTCCAGCAATTTGCCAAGATTTTCTTACAACCTGTTTGGCCTGGCAGAACATCAAGGGAATAATTTTCAAGAAAACTCTAAAGATTTATTTCTTATAGAGCGCAAACAATCAGATGTGCATACTTACCTACACAGATTTCACAGTAAGTTTGGGGAACCTTGTTCTGCTGATTAAGCATCAGCTTACATGCATGCAACTAGTATATTTGTAACACCACAAGGGTCACAACAACTTGAAAAATTTTGATAAAATATTAGTAAGACTATGTCAAACTTGTTATTATTTATGAATATCCTAGTGTCGTAGTTTAACCTCAGCTGGCAACTGAGCACACACAGCCGCTTGCTCACTCTCCCCGCCCCCCAGTGGGATGGGGGAGAGAATCGAAAGAGTAAAAGTGAGAAAACTCATGGGTTGAGATAAGAACAGTTTAATAATTGAAATAATAAGAATATGCAAAGCAAGTGATGCACAATGCAATTGCTCACCACCCACCGACCAATGCCCAGCCAGTCCCCGAGCAGTGGCCCCCCCGGCCAGCTTTCCCCCAGTTTATGGGGGGGACATCATGTGAGCATGACGTCACATGGTATGGAATATCCCTGTGGCCAGTTTGGGTCAGCTGTCCTGGCTGTGCCCCCTCCCAGCTTCTTGTGCACCTCCAGCCTTCTCAGTCGGTAGAGCATGGGAAGCTGAAAAGTCCTTGACTAGTGTAAGCACTGCTCAGCAACAACTAAAACATCGGTGTTTCATTCTCATACTAAATCCAAAACACAGCACTGTACCAGCTACTAGGAAGAAAATTAACTCTATCCCAGCTGAAACGAGGACACCTAGGATCAACATCAGCTCACATATGGCTTATCCAGACCTCTCCCAAATCCTGAAAAAGACTTTCGTGTCTTTTATGCAATTAACAAATAGCAATGCCTCTTCCTCTATCAAAGACAAATCATTCATATCCCTCTACTATGCCAGCTAACACTGTTCTTAACCAGGTAGGCCTGCAGAAGTCCAAATCCTTCCTACCATCCAGGTTTTTAAGACTAGTGATACTTTTCAAGACTAAGCTTTATGCTGGGACACAGCAAACTTGTAGCAAAGGAGTAAAAAATTGTGATTATTTGTGAATACAACTTCAAAGAAACTTTGAGAAACCTATTTATTAATGGTCATGTGTTTTTTCAGGAAAACTGTGTTCCAAAGAATGGAAAACAACATGAAAATCAAAGAAATACTGCAGGTCACAATGTACACTAGTGTAAATCTCCTCATAGTTGCTGGCCTTGTGCTGAGTGTTTAGACAATTCAAGAAGCCATTATGCAAAAGGATTAGTGTTTTTATGTAACTTCATCAATTGTCAAAATATTTCTGTTTTGTAATCATGATCTAATTACTAAAAATAGCCGAGTGGTGATAGATCAGGATTTATTACTAACCTGACATTTGTAATCTAGACAGGAATTCAGCTCAGTGACTGATGTTCCCTTCCTCCCCACATACACCATACAATCTATCAACAACATATAGCAAATCTCCGCTGAATGAGAGACACAACTTTGAATCAGTTATCTGTCTACACCAAACAATTTAAATTCTTGGGAAAAGGAAAAAAAACAAGATTACACTGTAACGTTTTTAACTGCAGCTTTCACAGTACATCACTCGAGTACAGTACTTATCCCAGCTCCCCTGTGAGTGAAGTGCAAGCCTCATGAAGCAGCTGTATAAATTGCTTTTGAATGTTAGCTAAGTCACAGAAATATTCAAAAGAAGAATTAGGATTAATTTCTCTTAAAAAAGATTTGTAGTGGTAAATAATTTTGGATTACATATTAAAACAGTGGTGACTGTAGAACAAAGCTGTCCTATTTACACGATGAATTAATGGTCAATAGGATTGTTTCAGATAGAGTAAGTAGCTTTAACATATTTTTCCTTTCAGTGAACCGGACTGTTCTGCTTTTTGAGACCCTATGAAAAGACATTTTCATGAAGATAATTTAGAAAAGGATCTCTCAAAAGACCAGAAGTGGGACTGAGTTGGAAAAATGTAGAAGACTAGAGACCAAGGCCTCCTTTCATTGCCATGTTTTTATTTAAACCAGCTACAGATGCACCAAGAAAATGGAAGACCGTAAGTAAATGCCACCACAATAACCACTTGCATTACTGCATTGCAATGCAATCGCAACTCCTACTCATGGAGGGACGGTAACGCCATCTAAGTTTTGGGCAAGGAAACAGCGCCTCTGGCCGCGGGAAGCGACGCCGCGGCGACGGGGGCAAGACGAGCCGATGGCGGGACCGCGGACTCCCGCTCCTCGGCTGGCGCTCGCCTCACCCATGCCGCGGGCCCGGCCGACCTCGCCAGCCCTGCGCCTCCACCGGACTGACCGGCACGGGGCTACCTCACCAGCAGGAGGCACAGACGTGTGGCAACCTGTGACTATATAAACCGGTTTTCAGCATTAGCTAAAGTAGGGGACGTATAAACGGCGAAATCCTCCTGTGATCAAACAGCCCCACCGCCTGAGGGGCAGGCGTCAGGCACAGCCGCTCCTGAGGTAAAACGGCGGGAACGGCAGCCCTGCGGCGGGCGGCAGCTAAGAGGACCCCGCTCCGAGAGGGCCTGGAATTCACCCGGCACCTCGCTGAGCGGGACCGCGGTACAAGACGGATGCGGGCAACCCACAGCGCGGCTCAGGACGGCAGCACCCAGCTCCCCCCAGCGCCCGGCGAGGGTTAGACAGGCAGGGCGGCGGCCCCTTCCAGCCTTCCAGCTGCCTCATCCCCCTGGTTCCTGCGAGCGTG